>NC_056522.1:117223162-117276734 GCF_019175285.1 Sceloporus undulatus | reverse complement strand
TTAGCAAAATGATTTTGGTTTTAATCTACTTCAAAACTAGAGTTATTCTGAGTTGAAAGTCCATAGAGTGAGTTGGACCTATATACTATTTCCACAGCTATTAATGTGGCAAGTAAGTATGAGATTTTATGTGGAACTAACGTTGTGTGTAACTACGTTGACCAAATGTATGGAACATATGTTGCTGGATTTCTTGTGGTCCATTGTCCCCCCTGCAGGTCATGATTCAGGCTGCTTCTTTATTCGCCGCAGGGCACTTTCTGTAAAACAGTGACAAGAAATGGACGTGTAAAGTTCCTTTGGCAGAGGAGAGGGTTTTTGGTTTCACACTATATGGTGGCACTAATGCATACCGCTGTGTGGGCTATCTCCTGCAAAGCCATCCTTAGGGAATTTAAGTTTAGTGGGATGTTACATGTAACATTTGTGTTCTAATCATTTTATCTTTGGAAAAAAAGGTTGATAAGTCGGACTTAAATCTAGATCATCTTCCCAGTTTCAGTTCATCCTCCAAATGTGCCCATCAGCCTCAGCGCTCATGTGCTATGATCAGGGGTATTAGGAGATGAAGTCCAACAGATCTGGAGGGGCCCACATCAGAGAACGTAACCTGTCTAGTAGTTCTTTCAAAGAAAGTTTAGTTGGAAGGACAGAAAAAGTAATGAGAGGAGTGTCCAAAAGAGAAATATGAACCAGCTAACCGTAGTTGTTTGGGAACATTAAGACTGTTCCTTAGCAAAAACATTAGTACTCTTGTTGTTTGTTGTGGCCTTCAAGTTGTTTCTGACATATGGACTATCTGACTATCATAGAGTTTCTGACTGTCATGTGGTTTTCGTGGCAAGTTTCTCACGGGGGTTTGGCCATTACCACCTTCTAGGCTGATGTATATGTGACTTGTCCCAGAGTCACCCAATGGTCACCCTGGTCTCAGACTCCAGTGTCATGGTCCAGTGCTCAAACCACCACACCATACTGGTTCTCCCGCTTTGTACTCTTACTGAATACCAAGTTCAGGACTTGTCCATGACATCATATTTCGCATGGTGAAGTCGAAGGCTTCATGGCCGGCATCCATGTTTTTTGTGGGGTTTTTCCGGGCAATGTGGCCATGTTCTAGAAGATTTTCTCTCCTGATGGTTTCGCCAGCATCTGGTGGCTGGCATCTTCAGAGAATGCTTGCTGGAAAAAGTGGGTATATATACTGTGTGAGGACTGGGAATGCAGGAGTGATTTGCATGTGTATTGTCCGTTCTGATGGCAGCCCTCAGGCTGGGAGGGGCTAATGCAAAAGAGGATTAGTGTCTGCTACCTGGTGATCATTAGCTGCTGGAAAGCCCCTGACTCGGAGTGTTTCCCATTTGCATTTGCTGATCTTTATTTTGCTATTCCTCAGGACTGGTAGCCAAATTTTGTTCACTTTAAGGGCTTTCTCTTTCGGTTGAAATTATCCAGATGTTTTGTGGATTTCAATGGCTTGTCCCTGTGCTCCTGACTGGTAGTGGTTGGCACATGCAATCACTCTCTGCATTCGCCAGGCTCACACATATACACCCCACTTTTTCCAGGAAGCATTCTCTGAGATGCCAGCCACAGATGCTGGCGAATGTCAGGAAGAAAATCTCTCTAGAACATGACCACGTCGCCCGAAAACCCCACAAAAACTATCATATTTCTCATTTCTATGTATGAATGTGAAAGCTGGAAAGTGAAGTGGCTGACGGAAGAGAATCAGCTCATCTAGAAATGTAGACCTCAATGAGAATTTTGTAGACATCAAATAGACTGCCAAAAATGGAAATGGATCGTAGAGCAGATTAAGCTTGAGTTCTTCCCAGACCAAAAGGGCTAACTGAGGCTTTTGTGCTTTGGACATTTGTTGAGATGGACATGACTCATAGATAATAATGCTGTGGTAAAGGGGAAGGAAGTAGAAAAAGAGGAAGACTGCGCACTACAGGTAGACTGACTCAAAGGCAGCCACAGCCCTGGATTTGCAATACTTTAGGCAGGGTTTCTTAATAACGGGTGTTTTGAAGGGATGCTATTTAAAGATTGCCATAAGTTGAAGCTGGCTTGACAGAAATTAACAACAAACAGAGGTTGTCTCAATGAATGTTGGCTATCCATGGAGACAGCTGCTGAATCTCAGTTAAAAGCACTTGCTTTACATGTAATGGTCTAAAGTGGAAAACTCTGGCGTTTCCATCAAGTGTTTGGAAAACTCCTGCTTGAAACCTTGAGGCCATGGCTGCTGTCATAGTCAACAATACAGGGCTAGAGGAAAAGTTATCTGGATACCTAACAATGAAATGGAACATCCTTTACAGATATACCTGATTTATGTGGAAAAGAGAAGTCCATAACCTACATGTTGTGTGGGACTTTTCAGAGGCATCTGAACCAGAGTTCATGTCCGCGCACCAGGAATCACCTGGTGTGGGGTGGCACTTCTGGGGGCAGGACCCCAAGGCAGCACTTCCGTGTGGTTTCTGAGGATGGGGCTTGTGGGACATAGGTCGGAGCAACGACTGGACATGCAGGCCAGAGAGGCACGTGGGCGGGCAGGTGGAGTCAGAGCGGCATGGTGTGTGTTGAGTGGCGCATGCATGCAGACTGGAAGCACCGCTCGCATGGGTCGGAGTGGTGCATGTGGGATGGGCGGGTGGAGCAATGTGTGCATGCATACCTGGAGTATTGTGCATGGGGGGGGAGGAGTAGCACATGTGTGAGTGGATGGTGCGCAGTATGTGTTTATGGCTTGGAGGAATGGTGTGGGTGTGGCTGACTTGGTGTTACCCCCCTTCTAGGTGTCACCCGATGTGGTTCCTTACCCACCTCACCCCTAGTGACGCTACTGATCTGAGCTAGCCACACTTGAAAATACATACTGATTCAACCAGGGATTTCTTAAGGTCTTCCTCCACTCTTTCCTTTAGATTTCCTTCTGCAGCACATTTAATTTGTATTAAAGCAAGATTCAGACACAATGACTTCTTAGTGATATTTGTAAGTTTTGCAAGCTGTTGCTTGGCTAAATCAGGAGAAGTGTCTTTTAACAGCTGTCTTTAGTATTTCTGGGAATGCCATGGATGTGTTACCTACTGTATCATATGAAAGGTGTCTGTTTAAGCAGACATCAGTTATTTGAAAATCCGCTATCTGAATACACAAAACAAGTATAGTCGAAGGCTTTCATGGCCGGCATCCAAGTTTTTTGTGTTGTTTGGGGCGTATGGCCATGTTCCAGAAAAGGTTCTTCCTGACGTCACAGATGATGGTGAATGTCAGGAAGAAACTTTTCTGGAAGCATGGCCACATAGCTTGAAAAACCCACAAAACTACAAAACAGTATGAGTTTAGTAATTTATAGTCTAAATTTTTTATGGGAAAAACCCAGTGAAACATCTTCAAGGGAGCAGTCAGGGGAGAAGAGTAAAAAAGGCAGTTCTTACTTTGCGCATTTACCATTTGGTACAGATTGTGTGATCTATTTACAGTTTCTTCAAGGGCAGGGCTAAATGTAGCCTTATGAACTTCAGAAGACATGTTCTTTGTCTTACATGTTCGTTATTTCTTTGTTTTCATTTCTTAATGCCAGGTCCTACTCTTAGTTTGTGCCTTTAGTGACCATCTTAGACTGCAGGATAGCTGCTTCTGCTCCCACCTACAGCCAGGACAAGATGTCCTGGTAGTTTTTGAGTGGCAGGAACTCATCATTTGATGTTTTATTACAAAAGCAGAGTATAATATAAAGTTTTATCATCATCATCATCATCATCATCATCATCATCATGACCAGTCCCCATGGCTGGGACAGCTGGTTGCTTCAGCTTAAGTGGGGTTTGCATCCTTTCACTTTAAAGTTCTATTGAGGGGTTGAGTCTCTTTCAGTACCTTGGATGGCTTCTTTACAGTTGAACTAAAACACAGGGCATATATCAGTCCCCCAATTGTCATGGAAGCCATTTTGCTGCCACTGCCCATACTTAGGCCCCCAAGGAAAGACAAACCACATCCACACTGCAGTCTTATAGTGGTGCTATCCACTTTTACTGCTCTGGCTGACTCCTGTTGCATTTCTGGGGCTTGTAGTTCTGTGGGCCTAATAATCTAGATGATGATGAGATGATGATGATGATGATGATGATGATGATGATGATAGCAGGTAGCTGTGCTGGTCAATATCAGCAACAGGTTCTAGCTGTTTTCACTCAGCTAGGAACTGATTTCTGGTCAAGATCAAGATCATCCAAATGCTGTTGAATGACAACAGGGATAACTTACAAAAATACATTGGTGCTGGGAAAATCGAACCCCCTCTATCCACTATGAAGATAGTATTTAAGCTTAGATGGAACAGAGTGCATGGAAGTGCAGGAAATTCCTGCTAATCAAAAAGTATCTGGTGCCCATCACTCCACTGGAGCTACACTGGGCAGTAACCTGGTGTTTCTAGAAAAAGTAGTGCATGACTTTCCATAACTGTCCTTCGCAGTGTCAAAGGTATATTGCACAGGAAGTATAGGTGTTACGACACCGCCATTTAGGGCTGCCCTAAATACTTTAGAAAATTTTGTTGTAACTGCCATCGGTGTTGACTTCAACTTATGGTAGCCTATGGATGAAAGACCTCCAAGTTATCAACAGTCCGACCCAGGTCTTCCAATTCAGTGTTTGTGATCTTCTTGATTGAGTCTGTTAACCGATAGTATGTTTTCCTCTTTCCTACTGCTTTCTATTTACCAAGCATCATTGCCTTTTCTAATGTGTTCTCCACATATATCCAAAGAGGACACTGCCAGTGTTCGTCCTCTTGGCTATAGAAGAGTTCAGCCTTGATCTGGCTCTAGGACCCATCAATCTCTATAAACCTTGCTGGAATACCTGAAAATCAACCTAAGCTATTTCACAGGGCTTTCTGAAGAACATGAGACTGGGGGGGGATCATGAAGATTGCCCCGAGCTTCTGGTAGATAAATATGATGTAACAGATAATAAATAATATACAAGATAAGGTATAGGTTTATAAGACATGTGTTTGCCAATAGACGTAGTATCCATGTTGAAATTTAAATCAGTCTTTGGGCAGCTGTTCTATGTAGCTGACATTAGTTCAGTAAATCTAGCAATGCACAGAAATACAGATCAGGCCATCTGTGCCTATTGTTGGATTCTGCTGAGAAATTCTAAGTAGATGATAGCATACAGGAGTAAAGCATTTCAAAGTGACATGACATATATATGCCAGGCAGTTTCATTTCTAAAAGGCAGGGTGGGTGATTCCAATGGGGATGGTAATATAGTGGCTTGACCTCAAACTCTACACCCTGGGCCTACGCCTTGCCAATGCATTGCTGTTGGCACTGAATTGACAGGCATGGATGTCTGTGGCAAAATACAGCTTTATCTTTAAACAGGTACACAGGGATCATATATCTTGTTTTCAAGCTTATTCATACTTCCCAGAAGGATATACTAGGGCAAGATTCAGAGTGCTGCCACACGCGAATTAATGCAGTTTAACAACACTTTGCCACAAATCACAGATCAAGATGGAAGAGACCAAACGCCCATCCAGTCCAACCTCCTGCCATGCAGAAACTCACAATCAAGCACCGACAGATAGCCATCCAGCCTCTGTTAAACGCCAAGGAAGGAGACTCTCTGAGGGAGTGTGTTCCCTGTCAAACAACCCTTATTGTCAGGAAGTTCCTCCTAATGTTGAGGTGGAATCTCTTTTCCTGTATCTTGCATCCATTGTTCCGGTCCTCTTCTCTGGAGCAGCAGAAACAAGCTTGCTCCATCCTTAAGTATGACATCCTTCAAATATTTAAACAAGGCTTCACATCACCTCTTACCTCTCTTCTCAGGCTAAGCATTACCCAGTTCCTTAGGTCTCTCCTCATAAGGCATGGTTTCTAGACCCTTCACCATTTTGGTCGCCCTCCTTGTGACATATCTCCAGATTCTGCTGATTCGAAAGCAAGGGGTAGTATATAAAGACATTATGCCAAGTAACACCATTGGTAATAGTGGGTCTCTTCCTCTCTTTCCTGATTTGAACCTTAACAGTGGCAGTTAGTGTGCTTTCAGTGGTATCTGCAGTCTCATACAGTACACCCACACACCCACAGGCATGAAAGGGTTACAGTAGTAACATACAGATGCGGTATGATGATCTGTTCTTGTATGCGATGCAACAGTGTCAAACTAAACATAACAATATATGGGGTGCCCTTTTTGGTTGCTAGATTTCAGCACCCATTATTCATGCGTTTTGGTAGCATTCTCTCCGGCAGCTGTAAATTACTATTTCAAATGACAGTGTGTTGTAGTCATCAGTATCAGGAGTTCAGTTCCAAGTTCAAAGTGATGGGTCTCTGGAATTTTTTACTTTAATTCATGTCATTTCACTGTCAGTGTCATCAGCAAGCACCAGACTTATTATAAGCTTGGACAAGTCATTATTCTAGATTACACAAAGGGGGATTAAGGATTTCCCTCCATCTCTACCAATTGTGGATGGTGTGCATGTGAGTGTGCTGCAGAAGGTGGAGGGGCAGCCGAGAAAGGAAATCTGTATTATTTCACTTTCCATTATCAAATTTGCAAAATAATTTTAACAGTTGTCAAGGCCATGAAGTTCACTAGAAATATCTCTTTTTATCAGAAGTAATTTGGTTTATAACTCTCTGTGATCAAATCAAATAATCCTGTAATCTGACCAAAATTACTTGGAAGAGTTCATGTTGTGATTGCTAATAATTACGTCACCATCACAGCATGGTCTTTTGACTGTCAGCTGCTAGTGTGGCAGAGATTTTTAAGATAAAGGCATTGTTGGCTATCTCACAATAAATCCTGAGACTGTGAAGAAGTTCAAAAACTTGTGTTAAAAACACAATGCTCTGGAGTGAGTGTAGCAAGCTTCGGATTTTGCATTGTCTTAAAAATACAGCACTTTTTTGGACTTGCTGCTAGTAATTTTAGGTGAATTTTTAACTAATAGCAAATAATTTTGCAGTGCCCTTTTTCTTACAATAATGATTTTTGTGGCAAGTATGTGTGGCATTAATTATCTGTTCATAGATATTCGGAGCCCCAAGCTTCTGAAAGTTGCCTGATACTAGGGCATGTGTGTAGACTGGTAGAGAGGGACACCAGCAGGCAGAACTTTGAAGGACATTCCTGCTTGTGTGGCATCCTTTGTGAATCTGGTTTGCAGTGAATCACTGAGGTGTATTTCTTTTTCACTTAGCAACTGTTAGAGGGGCAAGGTTCTGCTCTTGCTGGTATGCACCATAGATAAGAATACAATATGAGAGAGAGAGAGGGAGAGAGAGAGAGAGAGACCCAGTCCTCGGAAAAGAGTGGGAGATATATATATATATATATATCTTTTTTTTTTCTTACAGAGACAAATCTGCATTATAGACTTATATCAGTTTCACATCATTCCATCCTAAAGAATCCTGGCATTTCTACATCAAGCAGTAGACTAGATGTTTCTAGCAAAAAAATTCTAAGTACCAACCTGTGAGAGTTAAAGTGGTATTGAGCTGCTATAACTGTTCAGTGTAGATATATCCATTAAAACCAAAGAAATTTGCCATACTTCGTTTAAAACTTGGTAAAGTCATCAAAGCACAGATGATGTAACTTCTTGTATAGTCATTTCACAATGCCTAACTTCAGTTACTCGATCAAAGTAGTAGGGAATGGATATAGAGAATTTTTTAATTCTGGAAAGGTATTTCTGATCCAGTACAACCATCTTCCAAAGCAACAGTCAACTCTCAAGACAGTAAAATATATATATATATTATTAAATTCCCAGCTGTTTTATATTATGTAATTTGGAGTGGAATCTATTGATGGCCTATCTACAACACAAACTTAAAACTACTTTCTTTCTTGCACACCCTAGGAAGTTTGGGAAATGTACTTCTGGGAACAGAGAAATAAATCTGCAACAAAATTATCAGAATCCTCACCAAACTACAATTCACAGAATTCTTTAAGGGAAGCTGTATCTGTTAAAGGAGTCAGCATATTGGTTTGAGCATTGGAGTAGGACTCTGGAGACCAGGGTTCAAATCTCACACTTGGTCATGAAAACCCACTGTGTGACCTTAGCTAAGTCACACACTCTCATTCCCAGAAAATCCTATTATAGGTTCACGGTGGGTCACCATAAGTTGGAAACAAGTTGAAAGCACACAACAACAAGAGCAATACCTCTTAAATTAACATAAAACAAATACACGTTTGTAGTGAAATGATGGCCTGAGAGTATGTGATACTTATTTCTACTACTAGACTGCAACTTTCAGTGAGATTTTATTTAATATATGTATTAATACAGGAATATCCCCCACGAAAAGATGAATGAGTCAAAATGCCCTGCTACAACCACTTGCACACAATAATCAGGTAAGATACATGGTTATTGCACCCTAGATATCAATGTTCCATACCACTGTTTGTTTCTCATTAGTAAACATTTTCTTTAAATTATCTCAGTCACTCATTAAATATTATCAGCTACTTAGAACCAAAGGATAATTATGAGTTTAATGAAGCATGTACTAGCTTGCTCAAGTCTAACATTTGCTTCTCTGCTGGGACTCCATTTTACTCTGCACTTATCCTTCAGCAAAGCTACTCTACAAAGTCACTTTGGCAATAAGAAGTATTTAATTAGATTAATGAATTTTTATCACCTCTCTCAGGGATTAGGCTTGTTAAATCCTGGCGACCAAAGAACAACAGATTTTTTATTATTATTACTGAATACTCAGGGATGTGCTGGTTCCACTGTCATGGCAGCCCTCCTATATCTGTCTGCTCTGGGCAGTTTTACCTTTCTCCATCCCTTGGCAGGCTGCAGATATTTGGCAGGGGCACAGCTGGAGCCTTCGGTTAAATCATAGAAATCAAATGCAAATGACAGCCTGCCAGTGTCTCAGACATGGCTTCAGCTGTTGATTTTATTTGAACAAATGACGGAAATGAGAAATATGGACTCACTTTGACCAACTGGTTTCAAGGGTTGTTTTGCACTGATCAGCAATTGCCAATTTCTGACTGATATGCACACAAGTGAAGGAGAGACAGGCAGAGGAGGACAAGGGATGAAAGGGCAAGGAAAAGCCACACCAGCTAAATGTTGCTTGGCAATATAGTTGATGGATAATCTCAAAAGTATCCAACAAGTTCTGTTGCTGAAAAACCTGTACCAAAACGGTAGCCTGACAATGTGAAGTGTGTCTGGCTTGGGTATGAGACATTCAACATAGAGAAGGCAGGATACAGAGAGACACTCATCATTTTGAATCATTTTTCCAAATACATAAGCAGTTTGTTCTGCGCATTCATGATCTTGATAGTAATCAACACTCATTTGCTTTGATGGATGAATGGATTCATGATTCTTCACTCTCTCCCTCCCTCCCTCCTGCTTTTCACTCACAACTCACAGTATTTCCATTCTCCTAGTACATTGCATGTGCAGGGCAATCATGGGCATGCTTAGTCAGGAGAGAGCACTTTGGCCACTGGACTTGACTCCCTGGTAAGTGTGCATAGGGCTGCAGCCCAAATAAATCAAGTCCATATGAAAATGTAATTAAAATATTTTTTAAATAAAACAGTAATTTTTTTTTTAAAAATGCACTTCAGCAGAGATTAAAATCTTTATCAGAATGCCTAAAATGAGTTGGGTAAATCTCAGCACAAGTAAGAGCATTCTGCCATAACTGGGGGCATAACCAAGGTACAGTTTTTTCTAGGTCCAGCCCTGATATTTTGCTGCTTCAAGCTAGGGACAAGATGGCACCCCACACATACACATACACTTTGGGGACTTTGCATATGTTGCTGCCATGGTAACTGAAAAGGGTGTCCCTTCTTAAGTAGTACTCTTATTTTTTCAATGTGACAACTTACATTTACTTATTGGTTTGTTGTTGTTGTTTTTGTTGTTGTTTTTGTTGTTATGAGGTGTGTTTTGTGCATTTTCTTCCAAAGGTTAGAAAATTTTCTTATCAAATCAGATTTTTAAAGTTTTTTTTAAAAGAAGTAAAAAGTAACAAAAATCCACAAGCAATGTAATAACAAATAATTAACAAATAATATAATAAATTATCTTAAATCAAAGACTTTAAAAGTCAGTAACATGCTTTAAAGTAAACAACCAAGTAAATTTAAAGTAAATAACAAGGAATATAATAATTACTTTAAAGTTCTGCGATGCTCATGTTAACAACATTCTTTGGTTTCATTATGAATTACTTTTAAAAAGTAATGTTCCAAGCCCTGCATAGGCAAAGGAATTGTGTCTTCCATGCAATGGCTTGGAAGGTAACTTTTCCAAGTTCTGCCTCCACTACATCTGAAGTGGCAGACTAGTTAGGGGGCCTGGGATACACGGTGTAGGTATACACAATTCTGGCTTCCAACACAGGAAATCCACTCAGGAGAAAACAGCCAGACGGCTGCAACTGCTGCTGGCTGAAGCAACCTCATCAGTTTGCTAAAGGGTAAACCAGGATCCTACCTTTCTCCAGCCATCCCCTTTCTAAGCTCTAAAGATTAGGTGGAAAAATCTGGAGAAAGATCATCCAGGAGGAAGATCTTAACACATGAGCAGATTCACTTGGAAACAAGCAATTCAAGCAGATTGCCTTGAACATTTCTGCTCTGTTTTGTGGACGATAAGCATGCTATACTGTAGTCTGAAAGCCGCTTACCAAAAAAATGAAGCCAACAAAATGAAACCAGCAATGAAAAGAAAACAAGCAAAGCCCAAGCCAAAACCAAACAATCCTCACCAACGCAATAAACCCAGTTCAGTCTCAAGCAGGTCAACAAATAACCACCTAAAATGATCAATGATCAAACAATTTCAACAATTTCTAATGAATATTAAAAAGATTTGGGGGGGGGGGATGAAACTCTTTCTTCTAAGATGAAACTCTTTCTAAGAAGAAAGAATGGCATCTTGACATCTATCTTCCAAATGTACAAGGAGGAAGGTAATAATGGATAAAGCTATCACTGCCTACTAATCACAAGAACTAAATATTTCTTTCATTTATCAGATGCAAAGTTTAAAGGAATAACCCAGAGTCCTGAATGCTATCCCTAAAATAGTTTCAGCACCTTGCACAGCAGCCTTAAACTCCAGACTAAAACTCAGGATAGATTCAGTGCCCCACTGACATGGAAACCACCAGCTGCCTAAAGATATCAGAGTTTATCCCATGGCTTAAAAAATCGATTTACCTCTACCCGTCTTAAATCTTAATTTGGGCAGCATCCTGATATTATTGCAAGGTTTTTGCCATCTAACTTGCTGCCCAAATATAGCCCAGGTCCATCCCTACTTCCAGGAACACTCCTCCTGGCTCTTTTTGGATCTGGGAGTTTTCTGAATTAAGAAAATGGCTGCTGGAGTGCTCCTGGAAGCAGGGATGGACCTGGGCTGTATTCAGGTGGTAAATTAGGCAGCAAAAACCTTGTGATAATATCAGGATGCCGCCTGAATTAAGATTTAAGATGGGTAGAGGTAAATCAATTTATTAAACCATGGGATAAGCTCCAGCTAGTGCTCCAGAGGTTTAAGGGGTCTTTCACACTACACAGCAATAGCACAATGATTCTATTTTAATTGCCATGGCAACCACCTATGCAATTTTAGAATTTGCAGTTTAGGGAGGGTTATTTATAATTCTCAGACAGAATTATAGTATCTTTGACCAGACTGCAAACCTCAGGATTCCATAAAATGAAACCATAGCAGTTAAAGTAGAATCATAAAGGCTGCCGCCCAACTCATCGGGCAGGCAGCATTGCCGCCGGGGGCCTGGCGCCACGGAGGTCTGGCACACCCCAGCATGATTTGCTGGGGCGCTCTGGCCTCCAATTGGCCGGCCGAGGGGGGAAAGGAGGGACTTCCACCTCCTGAGTGACACTCTAGGAGGCAGATAGTCCCTCTCTATGGTCGCCCTGGTCCTCCAGGGCAGCCAATTGGCTGGCTGCTCCTGGGGGTGGAGTGACTCCCCTCTCGGCCCCCACCTTTGGAATAGGCCTATATATAGGCCATGCGGCGTCCTGCTCAGCGCCATTTCTGCTTGGCTCTCCCACCCGCCCTCCCTAGAGTGCGTGATTTGCTGTCACAACTTTTGGGGTGGCAGCAGAGGTTCTGGATCGGGTAGGCATGGTCTATAAGGTTGCATAGCACTGTATCAGGAGCCTCTATGGGACACGGGAGTGATGAGGGCATACGTTGTGGTCATTGTGGGGGCCATAACATGACACCGCTTCCCGGTGACTAGGGGCTTTAGTTAAATGCAATCTGAGGGTTGCATGAATACGAGAGGGTGTTAATCTAGCCCCTAGTTCATCCTGATGCCTTGCTTTATATGACATGCCATTTATCCTACAACAGCGGGTTGTAAGATGATCCAGAACTCATGCTTTTGGCCAACCCTACCTTTTGCTGATGCTTGCGTTAATAAAGTTGTGGCCTTTCCTCCACATGCGGCTTTGCATTTTATTGTGGCAACGCCCTCACAGCCAATGCTATCATTATGTGTAGTCTGAATGGGCCTAAAATTAATTCTTCAATTTTATTCAGTTTAATGTAAAGTTTATTTGGGGCACTTCCTATAAATTACAGTCCTTTTTAGTATTGTTGTTGGGGTTTGAGCCTCTTCCCTTCTGTTTTTGTAGCATTCAGAAGTTGTGGCAGTCAACTGAAGCCAATGCAACTGCCCAGTGAAATACAACTTTAGGCCTGCATTTGAAAAAGGATGCTGAATACGGCAGCATTTCTCGAAAGTGAGATAGGTATCATGCAGCTCTACAGATGTCATTAGACTGCAACTCCCATAATTTATTTCTTTGAACTGTGCTAGCTAAAGTTGCTGGGCACTGCAGTCCAGCAACATCTGGAAGGCTGTAGGTGGCAGCTATGACTTTCATAGTTTCTCATACATTGTACTGTGGTGGTGTAAAATATAGGTATAGTGTAGTTCCAGTGTAGGAGCCAGTCTAATCGTTTGGTCATATGACTGACTCTGGAGACCAGGATTCAAATCCCCATTCTGCCATGGAAACCCACTGGGTGACCTTGAGTGAGTCACACACACTCAGCCTCAGAAAACCCCATGAAACCCCCCTAGGGCGTCATAAGCAACTAGAAAGTACACATAGCATAACTCCACTGGTGGATTACACTACACTAACATGATACAGCATCTGTAGGATCATTCTAACAGTATGTTCTATACTCAAAATATTAGGAATTGGTTAATAGTGTTAGCTGGCTATATTCCAGTACACTCATGCTTTTCCTGTAGCACTAACCTGTTTTAATGCTATTTGTAAGCTGCCCTGAGATCTCTTGATGGGGGAGAAGTATAAATATTTTAATAAATAATAATAATAGATTTAGATTAGATTAGATTAGATTAAATAAATAAAACAATACCAGCATGGCACCACCAGGGGGAGTGCATGTTTAATTCCAACTGGATTTGAACATGTTAGCAAATATTGAGGTGTGTGTTGGCAGTGCTAGGAAGAGAGCAGAGAGTGGAGCCAGAAGCACAAAAAGTTTATCTGTATTCTACAGAGTGCCTGTCTGAGTAATAAAGTCACCTTCTTCCAAAACCCTTTGCCCAAGAGTGAACTCCATCCTTCATACAGTGTGCTTAAAAGAGTCTTATAAAGTGCCTGCATGAATAATATGTGAACAGCACATGATTATAAAACTTTTAAAGAAGTAAAGACTCAAAGGGAAATGGGATGAGGCGGAGAGGAGGCAGGGAAGATAAATAGAAAGAAAAGGGAAAGAAAAAAGGAAGGGAAGGAGAAGGGTGGAAAGCAGAGTGCAAAAACAACCTTCAGTGCTAAATCATAAAAAGACAGCAAGAAGGGAGATTTCCATCCAGTTTCTCATTATTTGCCCATGCATCCTGCATCCATTTCAGGGAAAGGTGCATCATAAAAACAAACCTCCATTTATCTGAACAATACCACTGAATATGTCAGACTTACTCCTTTCTTTATGTTCAGATAGTTTGAATTCATCCTTCTGCAAATCCACCTCTGCAGTTCTGCCTTTCCTGACCTCCTTATCCACCCTCCATAGCAGCAAAGTCTGAGACATTTAAGTTCATTGGTTCCCATACCTAATGTATTTTTCATGCTTCTCCTGCTCTTCCTTTCTCTTCTGATAAAACTCTAGAGTGTAAGCTCCCTGGGGCGGGGAGCCATCTTTTCTTGTGTATGCTATGAACCCACTGTCTCTACATTCATGTATAAACATTAGTAGTAATTAGTAATTAATGATATTCAGTGGAGTTCCATTAATTTTTTAGCAGCCACAGAGATGCAACCTAGTAAGCAGCTGCCATGTTTTGTGCAACCACCATTGTGTTTAAATGTAACAGTGTTATGATGTGGTCTTTACCTCTTTAGGATTCCAACTGCTATATTCCATTTTTTCTCACCATAATGATTTCCTCTTCCCCACCCAAAAAACATTTGCCACCATGTTTTGGACTTTAAATATGTTCTCCTTGAGTTGTGTGTGTCTCATGTGTGTATGTGTGCACACATATATACTTCTGCAAACTTTGGATTTACCTCAAGTCTCCTAATATATCCTTCTTATGCAGAGTTAGTGCTATGTTGGATACACATGGAATAGCATTTCAAGAACTGAGTTTACTTTTAATGGCTGGGATCCTGCTGGTTAGTCCCAAGAAAATTCTAGCCTAGGGCTAGATCCCATTGTTACTCTCAACTGGAAAAAAAATGAATCAGTGGCTGTTGCCATACTTTAAAATTAATGTAGTTTGACACTGCTTTAACTGTCAGGCTCCATCCTATGGAATTCTGGGAATTGTAGTTTGTTGTGATACCAGAACTCTCTGACAGAGAAGACTAAATAGCTCCCAAAACTGCAAATCCCAGAATCCCAAAGCACTGAGCCATGACAGTTAAAGTGATGACAAACTGCATTAATTCTGCATTATACATACAGTATAGCCAATGGAAAGTCAACACTTATGTAAATTCTATTGTTTCAATGGACCTACTCTGGTTGGTCCCAACTATTCCTTTTAGGTCATATTATTATTTGAATGGAACCTATTTAATATTTCTTCTGATTTCACAAAAGTGTTCAGACCAACACTTCTACTTCATCTGCATAATTATAAAGTATTTGATAGAATGGGAAGTTCCATTCCAATGCTGCCTTGACAGATAGTAAGCCTTTAAGCTATATATTTAGATTCTTTGAAAATAAATAGCACAGAAACATAGAGTGAACTCCTATGACCACTTAGAACAGAAAGAAGCATGAACAAAGGATGTTCAGCAATGACTCACATTCATTTCATGTGACTCATCACATTCACTTCAGGCCTGCAATGTAACCTGGTGAGTGTGAAATGATGCTTCTGATCAGACTGATGTTTCATCGTTTATGCATTCAGATGTGCACAAAGAAGCATGATGCTTAGGGAAGCAACATGAATTTCCACATCAAATCTTACACAGGACATGTTTAACTAGAAAGTATCATGGGTCACTTGTGCAGCACCATTGCATGCTCCTAATCAGTCCTTTGAAATTCAACAGTGGTCCAAGATTTTGACTTCTTTATTTTAAAATTGGGGAAAGAACATTTAAAAAATAGCAAAACTTTTCTAGTTTAGTCATATCACACCCCTTTTTATTTAACCATTGTCAGAGTACCCATAACTTATAAATCTTATTTTCCTTTTAAAGGCTTGCTTGGAAATATTGCAGATTTCCTCCTTCATGCATGAGAAATAACCCTACACTATTCTTTCAAATAGAAATGAAATTATTCCATTCCAAGAACAGAAATACATAGTCAGAGCAGGCCAGCAAACAGAGTCTTCAACAGTTTATTAGAAATTATGAAGACCTTTTAAAATCCCCACTGCTCTGAACACATATAGAGGTTTTCCTGTTCATCATAAGCTGGTCCAAAAAATTTGCCAGTTTCACACTGCTTGCAACCCCATAATTACCTTATTTGCACCTTGTAAGACTGTTTCCTTGTGTTACCTTGTGCAAATAATGAGAGCCAGGCTCCTGTGGCTGTGCCGTCTGCACTGAGAGATATCTGGAGAGACCAGCTAAATGGCTGCTCCACAGTTGTGCATCTCCCTTCAAAGAGTTGTGTGACAAAGCTGAAACATGCTTCAAGAAAACCATGCCCAATGAGGAGCAACTTAGAGAGGTGGGTATGTTTAGCCTGGAGAAGAGAAGGTTAAGAGGTGACATGAAAGCCATGTTTAAATATTTGAAGGAATGTCATACAGAAGATGGGATAGGTTTATTTTCTACTGCTCCAGAAAATAGGGAGATTATCACACGGGGGATGGGACATCATTGTCCCATCCCTGTCCCATCCTTCCTGTGATCAGATGACACTGTGATTATCCAGACAGTATACTTTCAGAAAGCTCAAGCGACAGTGATCGCGTGAAAGCCTTTCAAATGACATCATGCTGATCCTGTCATTGTCCCATCATTGAAATGTTATTGCCCAGCATTTTGCAATAATGGGAGTTTACATTAATGCAATGCCAGGATCAGCGCTATGTTATGAAAGGCTTTTGCGTAATTGCTGTCATGGACAGGATAAGAACAGGGGAGCGATCCCATCCCTATCCTTTCTGTGTATGATAATCTCCTAGGACAGCAATGGATGCAAACTATAGGAAAAGAGATTCCACCTCAACATTAGGAGGAACTTCCTGACAGTAAGAGTTGTTTGACAGTGGAACACATGGCCTTGGAAAATGGTGGAGTCTCCTTCTTTGGAGGTTTTTAAACAGAGGCTGGATGGCCATCTGTTGGGAGTGTTTTGATTGTTTCTTCCTGCATGGCAAGGCATTAGACTGGATGGCCCTTGTGGTCTTTTCAAATTATATGATTCTATAAAAAGCTTTCAGACTGCACTCCCAATAAGGAAGGAGAAGAACACTTTTTACTTCAAAAGGAAGCTAGCTTGTTTCACATGTTGCTGTGTTACGATAGGTACTCTGGTAAAAACTGTGAAGCCTTTTTCTGCGAAGTTTAAGATGTTTTTCACACACGCACAAACCACGAAAAGCACAAACCCCTGCAAATTGTGTGTGGCCACAACACAATCTGTTTGACTGAAATGAGGAATATTTTAATCGTGTAGACAATCCCCAAGTTTTATTTAACACAGGCTTTCATGAACTGCAATCCACTTATTTCAGGTGTAAGAGGAACCAACAAACCACACAGCTCCTGCTTAATAGCAAGCACTGGTAGGATCATCACCAAAGTTTCTACTTTCTGCAAGTCAACTATTTGTTTATTTATCAATGTTAGAGCCTGCTTTTCTCCTGAAATGGACTAAGGCAACTCACAACATAAATTAAAGCAGGGTACAGTGGGCCCATGGTATCCATTGCAGTTTGGTTCCAGAACCCCCCATGGATACCAAAATTCATGGATGCTCAATTCCCATTAAATACAGTGGCACAGTAAATTTGTGTTCCTTACATAAAGGTTTGCTTTTTTTAATTTATAGATATATATTTTAAATACTTTCAAGTATGGATGCTTGAATCCATGGATCAAAAATCCATGGCTATGGATGGCTGACTGTACATGAATTACAATATAATAATAAAATATTTAAAAACCAATTAAATGAACTTCCAAATTTAGACATGAATACTTTAGAACAATACAAAATCATGATAAAATCAAATTATATTTTATGTAATGAAATAAAAATAAAACATGACAACTGCAATAAAAGTGCAGCACACACACTCCATTGAAGACCTGTCTGAATAGCCACCTAGTTGTCAAATGCCTGTTGAAATAAAAAGGCCTCTACAACTGTTACTATGTTGTTATTATGTTGTAATCCACCTTGATTCCCTAGGGAAAAGGCAAAATATAAATAAACTATATTGTTGTTGTTGTTATTATTATTATTATTATTATTATTATTACATGCCACCAGCAGGAAAGCCATGTCCTTCACTCAGTTCCACTTCTTAGGCAAAAGCTATAGTACTCTGGAAGTCTGAAGCAGAGTAATGTACCAATGGCTGCACTGAAAATACACAAAGCTGTGGATAAAGAAAATATAGGGCCCAATTAAAAAAAATTCCAGTGGGGCATTCATAAAGCTGTAAGAATGACATTCTGCAGCCAGTAAATTCTTCTGCATCTCTGGCGTGAAAATCATCCCCACCATCACCATTCGCAGGACTGTTCCACTAAGTGAAACAGCCATTTTCTGCCAAAGAAGTTTCCTGCAAGCTAGCATGCTTGAGATGTGCTGGAGCACAACTTCCATCATCCCCATCAGCAGTCACATCCTTGAGATGTTTGAAGTTGTAGTCCAATGAATCTCAAGAATCTCAGGCTGTGGAAAGCTGGGATAGCATAAGGGGACTTTTGGATCCAACCCACTCTGGTGTTCATAGGTTATGAATATTTTATTTCTTTTTGGGGGCTGATATTTTATACATTTCAAATTTATATTTTGCTTTATTGTAATCTCCAACTGAGACTCCAGGACAGGGCAGGTTAAAAGGAAATTATTGCCCATAATTCTGAAATAACAGGGTGGTAAATGGAGATTGAGACAGAAAAAGATGTAAATTGAGAAAAGAAGAGATGATGAGTTCCTACCTCATGAAAATCTCAGGAGTTTATTAGGAAAGAAAGAGCCAGGTAGCATTAAGGAATAATGGCACCTTCATCCCATTAAAATTAATGGCTCAGCCCTATCCATTTCAGCTGATGAGGACTTGATGGTGAGGCAGTAAGAAAAATAAACACTTAAAATATAATAAAATAAAACCCAGTGATTGAGAGAATGGAAAAGAGGGGAGCAATGTGAAAGTGCTTAGGCAAAAGTACACCTGTGACTAAGATATAATGCTATTTTTCATTTCGTTTTATCGGCAGCTAAAAAGACACAGCTTAAAATAGCTGAGTGGTTGCCTTTGTGCTAATATAATTTAGCACTCTGCTTTGAGTGGCAGCTCTGATTCATCAAGGTAGCAAGATCTGTCCTGGTTCAGATGGCTCTTCTTCATGTGGAAGACAGCAAAGTGAATGGAGATTAAGAATCCCCTCCTGGGGGCACCAGGGAAAAAAATCCCTGTGTCAGACGTCCCCCTACTGGCCATAAAGTATAGGGGAAAGCCCAGCGGTACCTAGGAATATTTTACAGAAACACAAGCCTGATTTGCTTCTTTAGTAATCCCTATTTCTACTTCTTGAAACACACCTTTGCTAAATAAAATAAAATTAAAAAATTCCCATGATCCTGTTTAAATTCTGGGCATTATGGCAATCCACCACAAAGACTACAAGATTAAACTGACATTCTTTTTAGAAGAAAGAAAGGAAATTGTACATGTTTGTTATTCTTAAAAGTCATAGCTTCTCCACCACCTATTTGTTGTTAACTGCTATCACTATTGGTGACCCTATGAATGAAGAGTCAATTGAAGTAGGAAGCTCCCCGACTTTGAAAAAGTGCTGGCTGAGTGAGACTTAAACCTGGGATACATCTGGGCAGTGGCATCCCAGCTAAATAGGCAGTGGTTTAGCTATGATAATATCCAGGGGCATCCCAGATCCAAAATTCAAGCCAGAAGAGGTAAGCCAGCTTATTTGTTAATGGGATAAACTCCTAAATCTCCAGGACCAGATGAATTACATCTAACAATATTAACAGAACTGGCAAATGTAATCTCAGAACCATTGGCAATAATCTTTGAAAACTCCTGGAGAACATAAGTCCCAACTGACTGGAGGAAGGTAAACATTTTCCCCATCTTCAAAAAAAAAAAAGGGGGGGGGGGGGCGGATCCCAACAATTATCACCCAGTTCATCTGCCATCAATATCAGGAAAGATTCTAGAACAGATCCTTAAACAAAGAGTCAGTGCACGTTTGGAAAGAAATGTCATAATCACAAAAAGTCAACACGGGTTTCAAAGTCATGTCAGACAAATCCGATCTCTTTTTCTGATAAAATTGCCAGCTTAGTAGATGAAGGGAACACTGTGGATATAAGATATCTTGATTTCAGTAAGACCTCGGACAAGATACCCCATGACATTCTTGCAAACAAGCTTGTAACTGGGTCTAGTACATGAATATTAAATGGATTTGTAATTGGTTGACCGAACCGAACCCAAAGTGTGTCTCAGCAATGATTCCTCTTCTCCTGGAGAGAAGGACCAGTGGGTGCCACGGGTTCTGGCCTGGTCCCAGTGCTTTCAACATCTTTATCAATGACTTGGATGAAAGAATACAGGGCATGCTTAACAATGACACCAAATTAGGAAGAGGACTAATACCTCAGAGACAGGATCAAAATCAAAATGACTAATAGCTGGGCCAAAGCTAACCAAATGAATTTCAAACACTTAGAAATGTACGTACTGCATTGAGGAGGGGGGAATTAAATGCATAGATATAGGATGGGGGACACCAGGCTTAGGAGACTACGTGTGAAAGGGATCTAGGAGTCTAAGTGACCACAGGTTGAACATGAGCCAACAGTGATGTGCGCAACTAAAGAAGCCAATAATAATAAATAATAATAATAATAATAATAATAATATACATAATAATAAATAACATATTTATTTGTTCCCGCCCCTCTGAGAACAATTGGGGGGCTAACAAAGTTAAAATACAAAACATATAAAATCCCTGGTACCCTCCCCTCCTTAAAAAAGTATTAATTCAATGCAATATTTAAAAAAAACAGAACAACAAACACAACAAAACAAACAAACATACAAGTTAAAAACTGACAGAAGGTCAACAACATCATACCAACAAAACAATCAGTGGGAGCAGCAGTATCTTTCCCAGGCGTTTTTCTAAGGCCAGGTTCTCTATTCTGGGAAGGCCTGCTGGAAGAGATCCGTCTAACAGCTTAACAGCAATGCGATCAACAGAAGTATAGTGTCTAGATCAAGGAAAGTAAAAGTGTCACTGTATTCTGCTTTGATCAGGCCTCACCTGAATACTGTATCCAGTTCTGGGCACCACAATTAAAAAAGGACCATTGAGAACTAGACGTATCCAAGGAGGGCGACTAAAATGGTGAGGTCTGGAAATCATGCCTATGGAGGAAAGACTCAGGGGCTGGGGATGTATAGCCTGGAGAAGAGAAGGTTAAGGTTAAGAGGTAATATGATGGCCCTGTTTTAATATTTGAGGAGGGAACAAGCTTGTTTCTGATGTCCAGAGAGACTAGGACTGGAACAATGGTGCAGCTACAGGAAAGAGAAATTCTACCTCAACCTTAGGTGGAAAGGGGTGTCCTTGGGGCTTCATGCCCAAGGGCACCCCAACGGCGGTGGGGACAACGGAAGGGCTGCTCGGCCCCTTCTGCTTTGTGTCACTGGCACAGCCATCTGAAGGCTGCACCCAGCGACGCAAAGCTAGGAGAGCTCTGAAATGGAGCTCCTTCCGGCACCATGGAAAGGGCGCCCCAGGCGCCCTCCGCAGCACCAGTACGTCACTTCCGCGCCGCTCCGTTTGGAGGCAGCGTGGTCATGACGTACCAATGGCAGCGCCTTGTGTATAGGACGCCGCCATTTGTACATGCTCGGCACATACTAGGGTTAGGGCGTCCCGAAAGGGACGCCCTTTTCTAACCCTTGTACGTGTTGAGCACGTTGTAACGCCCCTAAGTCATTTGTGGGCATATTTTTGTTTTTTAATGTTCAACTTAAAATCTGCCTTGCTTTCATCCTTGACTTTTTTTCAGTAGTTTCCAGTCTTTGCCATTTTCTCGTAGTGAGTGGTATTGCTGATGTTCCTTCTTCCAATTTTCATGCCTCCTTCCTCCAAATATAGCCCAGTGTAAGTTCACAATAAATGTAGTTGTGATACCCATTTCAAAACGGCTTCCGGGCGGGCTATGGGTTGAGACTGCCTGGTCGCCTTAGTTGATGATCTCCGTCTGGGCATTGGACAGGGTGGAGCGTGTGTCCTGTTAGTGCTTTTGGACATCTCAGCGGCCTTCGATACCATTGAGCACGGTATCCTTCTGGGACGCCTGAGGGAGTTGGGAATTGGGGGCACTGCCTTGCAGTGGTTCTGTTTCCTACCTCTCGGGCAGGTCCCAGATGGGTGGAGCTGGGGGACTGTCGCTCCAATAGGAGGGCCTGACATCTGGTGTCCCTACAGGAGCGATTTAGTCCCTATGCTATTCAACATTTACATGAAGCCGCTGGGAGAGATCATCGGAGACATGGGGCGCGGTGTTATCAGTACGCTGATGACCCCAGATAATTTCTCTATGTCTCCGACTGATATAGTAACTAAGGTGGCATCTCTCCTCTAGATGCCTGCTTGGCGTCGGTAATGGGCTGGATGAGGGAGACACAACTCAGTGTTGAATCCCGGAAAAAGGAAGTACTGGTGATAGGTTCCCCGGTTTCGGTGGTGAGACTCGTTCGCCGGTCCTGAACGGGTCACGCTCCCCCTGAAGGACTCGGTGCGCCGCTTGGAGTGCTCCTTGATTTGGTCGCTCCAGTTGACTTCTCAGGTGGATGGCGGTCAGGGGAGTGCCTGTTCAGCTTCGGCTGATACGCCAGCTGCGTCCCTACCTGGAACCAAAGGACCTAGAAACTGTTTGTACATGCTTTGGTAACCTCTCGATTGGATTTCTCTGCAACGCGCTTACATGGGCACCCTTGTACCACCCGGAAGCTGCAACTGGTGAGAATATGGCAGCCGATAGGTCGGTGCTGTTAGTTTATGGTGCTATTCGCTTGGTCTCAGGTTGGGTTTTGACCTTAAAGCCCTAAATGGCTTGGGCCCAGGGTACTTGGAGGACCGCCTCTCCCCATATAATCCGCCTCGCACACTCAGAACTTCCGGGACTAAACCTGTTGGAGGTCCTAGGTCCAATCTATGTGCGGACTCAGAGGGCTTTTACTACTGCTGCCCTCCCCTTTGGAATAAGCTCCCTGCAGAGCTTCGCTCCGCCGCCTCTTAGCTGTTTTTAAAAAACAGGTTGAAAAAATACCTATTCGGCTGGCCTCCCACCTTAATTTGGTTCATTTATTTTTTCTGCCCCTTTCCCTCTTTTCTGTTGACCCTGGTTGATGTTATTTTTATTTTTTTCTGCCCCTGCCATGTGATTTTTCTATGTTTTGTTTTCCTGTTCTGTCTTGTAGTAATTTTTTAACTGATTATTGGATTTTAACTTTGCATTGTAAGTGTTTTAAATTTTGTAAGCGCCCTGATCATATCATGGAAGGGGGATATAAATAAAATTTATTATTATTATTATATTATTATTTTTATTATTTATTATACCAGCTCTGATCTTTTAAATACAAGAGATCTTAAGGCAGCTTAAAGACTTGAGAAAGTATAGAGCTGGGGTTCCTCTCATACAAAGCATAGCTGTGAGCAATGCAGGTATCTCTAAAAATGTAAAGAATTGGAATTTTGTTTTAATTCATTTCACCCCACACAGGGACGTAAGCTAAAGGGGGGGGGGGGTTTCAGGGGTCCAGACCCCCCTCAGCAGGAGAGAAAAAGGGTTGCTTGTTGGAGCGTGCGCGTGCACGCGAGAGCCCCAAACAAACACTGGGGAGAGTGCCGTCTTGCTCTCCTCTAGCTTCAGGGGAGCAGAAGGACCGCCCTGGCGTTTTTGGGGGCTGTGCGCTGTGCACATGCCGCTCCAACAAGCATCCTTTTCTCTCTTCCCGCCCTGGCAAAGCCAGGAGGAGCGCAAGTGCCGCCCCTAAACTTTTTGCGGGGCTGAGGGGGAGGAGCAAAAAGCTTGGAGGAGAGGGAGGGAGGGACAAGAGGCTGCCTCAAGCTGCATCCACACTCAAGAAATAACCAGGTTTGGCAGCGACGTAAACTCTTTTGTGGCTCAGGCTATGGGATTCTGGGAGTATGTTCTGGGTCAGATATCAAGGCTTGGCTCCTTTCTGGCTCATTGCTATGGAAATTTCTGGAGTATGTTCTGGGGTCCAGATATTGAGGGGCTTGGTCTCTTTTCTGGCTCATGCTATGGACACATCCTACATTTCAGACTTCTGCCTAGAGGAATTTCAAAAGTCCTTCATTTTTTGTAAGATGAGGATGTTCCTCCTTTTATAGGACGTGTCCTATGTTTCAACCTTCTGGCCTGGATGAATGTAAAAAATGTCTTCCATTTTTGGTAGGATAACACCACGTCCTTCCTTGTATCCAGGTACAGCACACATTTTCAGCCCAGGAGCAATGTCAAAACATCCATCCATTTATCAGGTGTGACCAGGACTCATCTTTTATTCCAGGAACACCTACATTTCTGCCCAGGAGGAGGAATTTTACAAAACATCCTGCTTTGCCAGCCTTTCCTTGAAGCTGAGAGTGGTGACTTCCTTGCCTAATGGGTTGCTTCTTGGTTTGTTCAGTGAGAGTTGCCTTTGCCAGCCTTTCCTTTGGCTGAGGTGTGTGACTTCCTTGTCTTCTTGGTTTGTTCAGGAGTCTGTTTGGTGACTGGGTGTGTGCAAGTGTGTGCCTTCAAGAGGTTTCTTGGGAGGTTTGTTCAGAGAGGGTTTGACTTTGCCATCTCTGAGGCTGTAGAGAATTGTGACTGCCCAATGGTTTTTGGGGATTTGCCTTCACCTTCCTTAAGGCTGAGAGAGTGTGACAAGCGCTGTGATGTCCCTTGTGCGCCGCACAATTTGGACATGATGCATAAGCCACATCATTGACACGTACCCCATGTACGATATTTAGCTTCTCTGTTGGAGAGAATCAGATTTTCATTGAATCCTGGTCTCAAGAGTCATAGAATCCTAGAGTTGGAAGAGACTTCAAGGGCCACCCGTCCAACTCCTTTATTCTGCCATGCAGGAACTCTCAATCAAAACATCCCCATTGACAGGAGGTCATCCAGCCTCTGCTTAAGGACTCTCCAACGAGGGACTCTGCTGCACTCCAAGAGGAAGAGTGTGTTCCACTGTTGAACAGCCCTTACTCTCAGGAAGTTCTCCTAGTCTAACAACAAAGCTAATCCACCTCCTATCCAGGAAGAATGTCAAAATGTTCTCCATTTTGCATTGGACTCGAAATGAATTTATATGTTTTTTATTATGTTTTGGCTTTTAGTTGGGTTGTGTTCTCCATTTTTGAACTCCTACAATTTGTCCTACATTTTGTCGTGCATATGTCCTACTTTTTCCTACATTTTGTGTCTTGGGGGGGGCTCTTAGCATCTCAAAATGGTGGCATTAGTCTGGACCCCCCCCCTTCCCAAAATCCTGGCTAGTCCCTGCCCCACAGTCTTAACTGTGAAGAAGGCCGTAGTTCAGAATTAAAGCCAGGAGGCTTGGTTGGGCTGCTATTATATTTGTTGTACTGTTCAGGGTAATTGAAAATGTACAGATCATCCCAACATGTTCCAGAAATAAAACTCTGGGAAATCTTACTAACAAAGTCAATGTTTTTAAGTTCTCTTATTTGGAGATTTTACCAACAAAGTCATTCTTTCTAATCTCTCATAAAGGTAAAGGTAGTCCCTTGACATGAATTTCTGGTCGTAACTGACTGTAGTTTCTAAGCCGAAGAGCCGCATGTCCAAGGACTGCTCTGGTAGTTCATGTGGCCGTATGACTGCACCGAACACTGTTACCTTTCCGGTACCTATTTATCTATTTGCATTGGCATGTTTTCAAACTGCTAGGTTGGCAGAAGTGGGACTAGTGACCGGAGCTCACCCCTCAGCAGGACTAGGGCCTTGAACTGCCAACCTTCAATATTATGATCATCAGAACTGGTGTCTTAACCACCAAGCCACCGCCTCTTTAACAAAAAAGCTCATAAGCCTGGGAATTTACTTTTGGACTAGGGATATTACCACACACGCCTTATCCCATCTTTTTCCTGATGGAATAGACATGCATTTAACTGTCAAAGAGGAGTCTTATTGAATTCTCCCAGGGCCAGGCTTATGCAGCCCGTAAGTAGCCCATATGCAACCTGGGCTTATCCCACAGCTTTTCAAAAATGGGAAAACCCCGTCCTTGAAAAGCTGTGGGGTAAGCCTGGGTTGCATATGGGCTGCATACTGCCTGACCCAAGAAGAATGTGGTAAGACTCGTATTTGATAGTTAAATGCATGTCTATCCTACTGGGAAAAGACAGGATAAGATGTGTGTGATAATCCCTGAGAACTCTCAGAATCTTCCAGTGGTGAGGACCCTTCTCCAGGCTCTGAACTATGCACACATGCATAAATACATTAAAAAAACAGACCTATGTGTGCACACACAAAAAAACAGACACAAGCAGAGAGATGCAAAATCATGCAAATTGAAATAAATAAATCAAACACTTGATAAAAGCTGAGATAGTCTTCATGTCACTTTCCCTTCTTCCCATAGCTTTTGCTTACTTTCAACCAGATTTAAACATGATAATGCAGTGAAAGCAGGGAGGTATATACATATATGTATTTTTTACATACATACATATTTTTATATGTGCCCAGTGGTGTATTTAAAATAGATTGCCTCAACTCCTCATGCAATGACAATGTGCAAGAGGTCTGCAGTCTGAGCAAGCATGGCATTGGTATGCTAGTAATGCAGTGGTCTCAACCTTCCTAATACCATGACTCTTTAATACAGTTCCTCATGTTAGGGTAACCCCCAATAAAATTATTTTTGTCTCAGTTCCTAAGACCATCGGAAAGATGTGTTTTCTGATGGCTTTAGGCAACCCCTGTGAAAGGGTCGTTCGACCCCCCAAAGGGGTCGTGACTCACAGGTTGAGAACCGCTTTAGTAATGCATGTGTCATTAATGCAACCTGTTTTAAATGAGATGGTACACCAGTTTTCCAACAATTTTGCAGTGCTGCTGAGTTGTGCTGAGTTGTTTTTAGAGTATATGCAGTATTTATAGTGCCTCACCAATAAGTCCTCTCCTGCAAGAAGAAAAAAACAGCATGAGATTTTAAAAGAAGCAAATGTTAAAGCTAGTTAATCAAAGCTCAGTTTTGTAGTTGTACATGGGCACGTAGCGGGGAGGGGAAAGGGTCAAACATTTAGTGAAGTTGAGTCATAGTTTCTGCAATTCACTGTAGTCTACAGACTTAAAGCCACCAGTGTGACTGCTCCACTAATCACCCAAAAGGCTGAACATCAAGACACAGATGCTGATTTTGTAGTGGAAGGAAATCCCACAATCTTAACAGCAGAATTTCTTGAATTCTGGATCCATGTCCTCCCTATTGTATAAAACAGACTGAAGTGAGTATTTGTTGTTCTTGCTGTTGTTACCCTGCTCCCCCCCCCACCAAGAAAAATGTGGGACTCAAAAGAGCTTACAATTTAAAAGAACAGCACAACTAAAAAGATACAAAAGTAAACATATATTTTTTTCAACATTTGAGGAAACCAAAAACAGAAAAAAATATTAATGGCATGTTGCCTGTCACCGTAGAGATAAGGAATATAAGAGCAGATGGTGAGTTAATGAAGTCTTTTCTGAACACTCAATTTGGTGTCCCTCAGATGTCTTGGCGTATGACTCCCATCATCCCCAAGCAGAATGGCTGAGGATATTGGCTTACGGGGTCCTTCCCTGCCCCTCTGTGATACTGAAGCCACCCCTGCTATGGCATGCTCTCTTCCAGTTTCAAGGCTCGTACTGCCAGATCTCAGAAACTTGTCTTCTTGTCACATCTCATGATAAAGAGTTCTCTTAATGTACATCTTCCAGTCTGTTGCCCTTCCTACTGTTCACAGTTATGAAATAATCAAAGACTTGCTGCTCAATGATATCAGCTTCTGTAAAAGTGCCTTCTTTACCATAACCTTTATTTCTTTCCACCTATTTAATTCATTGCAGAGCTGCTCTATTCTCTAAGAACAATAGGACGTTATCATATAAGGGAACTTGGAAGTATAATCCAATGGCAATCCGAACGCAATCATGGGGTTTAATGTTATTGCATGATAGACTACCACACGCAATTACGGGCAATGGGAAATCAGTCCGAACGCAATCATGGGGTTTCACGTTATTGTGTGAGAGGTGATCACATGCAATTTCGGGCAATGGCAAGCTATTTTCAGGCAGTGGGAAGTCAATTCAAATGCATTTCGAATTCACGTAAATTCCCTGAACTAGCAAATTCACGTGAATGCGTTCTGGCCCCACTTTCTTTTCATTCGAAATTAAGAGAAATTCCTCCCGTGTGATAAACTCCAATAGTGAACACACATACACAGGGGTTGAAATCTATTCAAAGGCAAAAACAGACCCAGATTCCCCAAAGTATTTTAATGAGTTTGTATTTTTAAAAATAATTCTGTAAGAAAAAGAACATTTTAACCCTTGCACATCAGAAAAGAATTCAGAGATATAGGCATGTTAGTCTGGAATATCAGCATGAAAAGGCATCTTGTAGCACTTTGAGATTGTTATCATTTTTAGACTAGGTCTACTTCCTCAGATACATGAAGTAGTGCCCAGAAGGATCTCTATAATCTGACTGTATAAAAACCATAGAAATGCAAAAAAAAAAAATGTCCATTTTGAGTTTTGTATTTCTATGGCTATTCATACAATCTGATCAAAAAAGTCAGTTTGAGAAAGCAGACCAAGCCTGTATCTGCACTGCAGAACTAATGCAGTTTGACATTGTTTTAACTGCCATAGCACAATGCTATGCAAATCTGGGATTTGTAGTTTTGTGAGATATTTTGTGAGTTTTGTAGCCTTCTAGTGACACAACAAAGTACATATCACAGGATCCCATAGGATAGAGAACTGCAGTTAAAGCTGTGTGAAAACTCCATTGATTCGTCAACATGGCAGCAGCCCAAGTGTATGGACCTACTTGTGCTACAACTTCTTTCACTCAGTCTCAAAGAGGCTAGAAGATCCCTTTGCACATCAGAAAAGGTCAGTTGGGATCCTGTATTGGGAGACAAAGGTCAAAATAAAGCTGCTTCAGGTCACTTTGAAGGTATGGAGTATGGAGGTATGGAGTAGGACTGGAGTGTGGCTTTGGCAGCTTCTGGGCTCTTAGGATGCATGCATCATTTAAACAACACACTTCCAAAGTGGCCCAAAGCAGCTTTATTTTGGCCTGTCTGTTCGGGCACATACATCTCTATCATACAGCTTTGAACTTTATCACATGGGGGAAATCAGGGATTTAAACAGCAATTTTCCCATGAAAATCATGCAGTCGCAATTAACATTTTCACATGACATCATGATTAAAGTGCCATTCTCCTGGGAATAAACAGGCAATAAACAGCAACAAATCATACATGGGAAAATCCCGTGCATGACTTGTTGCTGTTTATTACCTGTTTATTCCCGGGATAACGGCTCTTTAATTGCGATGTGTGTGAAAATGTTAATCATGATTGTGCAAAAAATGCAGGCGGGAAAATGGAAAAATCGCTGTTTAAACCCCCAATTTTCGCAATGTAATAAAGTACTATGTCTCTGTAATTACATCTCCTGATGGTATCCTCCCAAAAGTCATCTTGTATGCAGCACAGCATCCCAACATGGCCATTGCTGTTTTATCAGAGATTTTTTTGTGGCAGGAAAATAGCTGGAAAAATCCCGGCTTGGGATGTGCTGTTTACAAGGTATGTTTTGGAGGGGGGGAGGTATTGTGTGGACAGAACAGAATTCTGACTTCTGCAAAACCTAAAAAGTGAACTGCAATGGCATAAATCTGATTTACACCATAGTAATTCAAAAACAGGATGCCAGCCTGTCATTTTAGCTTTCCA
This sequence comes from Sceloporus undulatus, assembly GCF_019175285.1. Classification (NCBI taxonomy): domain Eukaryota; kingdom Metazoa; phylum Chordata; class Lepidosauria; order Squamata; family Phrynosomatidae; genus Sceloporus; species Sceloporus undulatus. The sequence goes on along the minus strand of NC_056522.1, from coordinate 117,246,872 downwards.
GTCACTTTTTCTTGCCAAATCAAAACAGAACTAGATCTACAATTAAGCATTCTGAGGATTTCCATTTTGTGGTCTTGTCAGCTGCTTGTAAACAACATCCTCAAATGTCAGCTGCTTGTCATGTACAACGTGATTCTGCAGGGGTGGAAAGAATATTCACAAATCTTGGGGAAAGGATCCAAAATGGCTTCTTCAAGTGCTGAGAAACCTTGAAGAGAGGAATCACAGACAGGAAAGAATTTTCTCAGTTCAGGACATATTCTACATTTTAAACATTACACATGGTCTTTTTGCAAAGAAAGAGCATTTTTGGTGCCAAAAACAACTCTTTGTGCAGAAAACAAGTTTCCAAAATAGAAAACAGCACTTTCTAAGCAAAAAATAACATTTGGGCACAGAAAATAGCATTTATGCTGAAATCCTGGTTTCTATGGGGGGGGGGGGCAAAAACCCAGGTGCAGTTTTTAGCTACTTCTCAAATGGCAAATAATCCTCCAAAAATGGCACAATTTTCAGCATGTTTCTCACAGTAAGGAGAAAAATGATAAAAGCATTCAGTCTTGCCCACGACAATGGAATTTCTAAGATTTTGATCTCTATAATTTTTTTAATTTAAGAAAATAATAAGGGCTGAAAAATGTCCCAACAAATCAAACAATTCCTCAATATATTCCAATGCAATAATATAGTGAGACAAAAATGTTCCATTTTACTGTGATACAGTAAAACAGAAATATGCACCCTAGTTGTCAATACATTGGTTTCAGTAAAGGGAAACTAAAATTTATGTTTAAGGGCATTGGAATTCCAATTAGGAAATAGGTGTGCTCTAAACTTCAACTCTAACCACAACTGTAACCTAATACTTTGGAATGGGGGGGGGGGGGAGAGAAAATACTCTGCAACCCACAGAATGCACATTTTTCTGCACGATGATTATGCAGAATTAATACAAATGAATATGCCAAATGCGACAAGTGCTATCAAGCTTATGAAAATAATTCTGAATGCATTAGACTGATAACCTTACTACCCAGCTCTATCAGCCAGAAAGGCTAACAAAGTGACTTAGGCATGGTACAGACTGTCGGAAAGCAGCAGTCTGGGGCTGATTTTAGGGCTTGGGATTGCGAAGCAACAGCATTGTCCAGAGCCCTAGCATGCTGTGGCAGCACCATCATAACAGCCTTTCATTCACACGGGCCACCATGTGCTGCACAACATGGCGTCTGCACGTCACAGTGCAGCGCTTGCATCATCAACACACGACAATGCACCACACTCATGGCACCCGCTGTGGAGACTAAAGAACCCACTTCCAACAGGTTCTTTTTAGTCCTGATGGAAGCCACGCCGTTTGCTTGGTGCAGCCTCCGTCAGGAGTAAAAACGGTTGGCTCCAGCCTGTCCTTTAGGGGCAGTCTGTGGAGCCGCTTATATATCAGTTTTAAAAACCCCTGCAATTCCTACCTTAAATCTTACAATTTAAGGTTTTCAGAATGATAACCTCTAAACGGTGTAGCAACTTGCTACAGATACACACCAGAGTACTGTGACAAGATGTAATACGTTGTTCACAGTAGTGCTATAAAAAGGAGGTGAATATGGGCTGGTCTACATTGACCACATGTCCTCTTTTTCAGGAGACAGTGGTCTGTTTGAAGAAGGGCTGCCCGCTTAGGTCTGATTCAAAAGTAAAGAACCATAAATTGAAAGTCAAGAGTGCTTGAAGTTAAGACTTGGAGAGCAGATACAGCAGGCACATAGGCCACCTTATCAAAATCTCCCCCATTCAGGTGTGGGATATTCTGTTTAGACTATAAAAAATATTTTGGAATTTTTCATCTGTACATATAAATTTGCACATGGAATGTCATGCAAATAAATGCCTTTTTTATTATTTTTGTTTGGTGATATATCAGTAGCTATAACTACCCTAGTCTACGTTCAGAACATCTCAAGAATCCTACAGGCTTCAGTCTGAAAGTGTTCTAATATTGTATAACCACAACAAGAAGCATTTCTCATAATGGCCTTTCCCTTCATCCTAGAGTGAATCTAGAGACCCAATGTGAACACAGAAACCATAACAGGAGCATGGTTGTGGATCACGATGCACATAATACCCTTGCCTACACAACCTCTGCCCCCTGAGGTACCTGGAAGGGCTCCCATGGAGAACATCAGTCTGTGTGAACAAGTCCTAATTTTACTAGAGAATTTTTAGGAATCCATTTCCTACAGAGTCACAACAGGAACCAATCGAGTATCTGCAGAACTGGCTGGTTTTGTTGCCCTGTTACTTAAGGCTTAGTACAACATATTGTGTTTTATCTGTAATGCATGTTGAGTCTTTGTAAAGTCTACCCAGCATGGTCCCTAACTACATTCTGCAAAGCCTTTGACAAATATATAAAGTTTAATTCAATATTGCTGGTTTTCTGTTTTAACACTGCAATAATTCCAGCTTTATAAATCTCTTTGTTTATCTGTGTGTGCAGAGACAGAAAGCCATGATGGATATATCTTAATGCTATCTTCCTTGTTGCAAAGCGATTTTAATTTAATTTTGGGGTGGTGTGGCATTTATTTTATCAGTTATGATTAAACGAATTCTTCCATGGACACCAGAAAGGTGATTGAAGGTGACCCATATAATCTCCTCAGAAGATCTACATAGATGCCCCTTCTGCCCAGCTAAGAAGTGAAATGCCATTGAATAAGATTAGAGGGAGAGAGTGTGGGCAGCATTCCTGTAAGGAAGGATTTTTTTTTTCTTTTACAAAAACACCACACACCAGCAAGTAAAAGAAGATGCATAATATAATTTGGAGAAACAAGGATTAAAGGTTTCCCGTTCATGCTGTTTTCACTGTACATATTGAGTTAACAACATGTGATTGTACTCAAAGAAAATAGAGCCCACACAGGAGGCTAGAGTGATGCAGATAAATCCCTACAGCTTCTTATAATAAATGCAGCTTTCGTGTCAGGGAAGTATGTGGCCATAAATAGTTTTAGGTTTCAAGTTGGCATAATAAGGAGAGATTGTTGCTTGACTCATGGTGCCGAACAGATAGTTTCAGTCACAGAACAAAAGAACCCCTGAGAGACAAGAGGAGCACCAAACAATCTCTTACTGCTTATCAACTTCTAATATGCGGATTGTCAAACTTCAGCATGTGAGCCACTCACCTGTGGTGCTGGCGGTTTTTATTTTCTCCAAGATTTACTTGGGCTCCATGTAATTGGTAAGCATAAACCTTACCAGCACAATCTTGCAAATGAAATAAAACTGATGAAGTTAGCAAACCCAGTGGACAATAAAGATATATAGCTAACCCAATGCTTTACTAAATAAAATAAGAAAATGCCTTACTTCTGTTAATACTTGCCTTCAGCAAAATACATAAACACATAAACTGGAAATTTTGTTCACAGAATGTACTGTACATGCTCAGGCTACTGTTATCTTGGTGAAAGGTTCTAAAAAGTAATTAAATAATTTCCCTGCATCTTGAAAATTAAGGAGTGCCAGAGAAGATGTTCTACATTGCATTCTCCAGGACATGCTAGTGTTCTATGGCTACTGCCACTGCAGAATTAATACACTTTGAAACCATGGCTCTATCCTATGGGATCCTAGGATTTGTCATTTGCTGTGGCACCAGGGCTCTTTGACAGAGAAAACTAAATAGCTCACAAAACCCCATAATTCCATGATATTGAGACATGGCAGTTAAAGCAGTGTCAAATCCCATTAATTCTGGAGTGCAGATGCAGCCTTGGTCTACTTCCTCAGATGCATGAAGTGAACTAGTGAACTCTGATGTCTTCCCTTCTTGTTTATCAGTCCTGTCCTCATTTGTGATATGAACTGATACATTTAGAAATTACTTCAATTTCCCCACAGCAGCTCTCTCCCAGTTATCTCCCTAGCCCGTAGCTTAGCATAGCATCCCCAGTAACTTGCATTAAACTTCTCCTTCATACTTGAAAGCAACATTAGGGATGCCTGGAGGGAGGAACATCTCAGAGGCTCAACTTGCAACAAGGCATCATGAGGTGACTACTCAGGCCCAGGGCCTGGCAAATTCATAGCAATCTTCTTCACCGCATGCACTATTTCTGTGGGCTGATCATTGCCTTCCTCAAAAGTGCATCAAGAGAAGTGATGCAAAAGGCTTCAAATGAGTTAAGCAAAGAAGATGACAAATCTCTTACAGTTAGATGGTGTTCTTATAAGAAAATGCATTTTCCTTGTTTCTCCTCAGCCAGTCTCCTTGCTCCTTACCTGGATCTCACATGCATAACTCTATGTCACTGCTTTAAAATGCAACTTTTCCAGGCACTGTCCGAAGTCAACCGTGCCACAATTTTCTCAGTCTGCATGGCTGTTGTAAAGAATGATCAACAGCGGCATGACATGGCAGAGCAGAGCAGTTACAGATTCTGATGTATTTACTGCAAACGCTGCAAAAGCTGTGAATATTTATATAGCAACGAGCTGCTTCAGCATCCTGAATCACTCTCAACAGTTATGGAAGCACAATGGAAAGGCAAGTTACACAGGCAAGTCAAATATTTCAAAGTCACTGGTGTGGTGGGGTCTGACAAGGAAGCTCTTCAGACCTTGCTAATGCTGTAAAGCAAAATCATCAAGTGTTTTCACTAAAAAGCAGCCAGCAACTTTTCCATTCTGCAAGCCAAAAAGTATGGGAAAGTTACATTTTGAACTACAGCTCCCAGAATGTCCAGAATGTGGGGTTGTAGTCCAAAAAAAAAAGGTAGCTTTATGAGATGGGAAACAACAAAAACAGAAAACCGACCACTCACTAAAGTTGAAAAAAATATTGAAAACCTAATGAGATCTTCCCTTTCTGTTTTCATTCTTTTTCTAACGGTGCCCTCATGTCATATATCAACTAGGAGTAACACAAGTGATACGTTTCTGAGTAATTCCATATGTGTTTGACTTCTCTTCAGTTATACATAGCCTGCAATCTGTAGTCTGCAAAGAGAGTGGAGTGGCAGAACTGACAAGAGACTTCACTACAGCTAACTTGTTTCCATATTGCTGCAACAACTAGAGCCATAATCAAAGGTGTGTCATTAGTGCATGTGCCTTCAAGTTGCCTATTGACTTATAGTGATCCCATTAATTTTCATAGAGGTTTCTTATTCAAGTAATACTCAGAGGTGGCTTGCCATTGCCTTCCTTTGAAATAGCTCCTATAGCAGTGGTTCCCAACCTTCCTAATGCCGTGACCCTTTAATACAGTTACTCATGTTGTGGTGACCCAAACTCATGAAATTATTTTCGTTGCTACTTCATAACTGCAATTAAATAGGTGTTTTCCAATGGTCTTAGGCGACCCCCATGAAAGGGTCATTCGACGGAACCACTGTCCTATAGCACCTGATATTCCTTTTTTGTTGCTTTTGTGTGCCTTCAAGACATTTCTGACTTATGGCAACTCTGTATTCCTTGGCACTCATGTATTCAGAACCCTTATCTCTTACATCTCAATCTTTTGTTACTTTATTCTAAAAGAAGTAAAACTTGATGGCTATTATTTCATATATAATCAGTACTCAGCAACTAGTTGAGATGGATAAATTAACCATGTTAAGGAAAGAGAAATGGATAGATTATTTTGTGAAAGATAGGCAACCTGTCGTATAGTTTATGCGGGAGAGAAATCAAGAATTGATCTTTACGGGTATGGAAGACTAATGGTTTGTTTTCAAAGTAAAATGTTGAAGTTAGTCATATTTCTAAATAGTGTTAAGTAAAAGATACATTTTAATATTTGAGAAGTGGCAATGAGGGAAATCAAAAATATTTTGTTTGTAAGATTAGTGTAACTATGTGTATAAGTTTGTCTTTCTTAATTTTCTTATAGTATAGTATGATATCTTAGTATGTGTGTTTACTATTCAATGTGCTTAATATATAATGCATGTTTGGCGGGAGGGAGGAGGGGGGAAGAAAATACATGATTCCAGAAACTTTGCAATCACCCATATCCTCTGGGAGTCATTAAGCAATATGTGGTATCCACAACTGAGCAAACACTGCAAAAGACACACTTAAGGGTATTGTGACATCAGTGTGGATATTATTGATTTGTCTGAGCTCAGGTGGCGGGACACCAGACCATCAATGCCACTTCTTCCTGTAGTTAATCAGACCTTGGTGGGGATTTTCCTGAAAGATCTTCATGGATTGAAAGCACATGGATTGAAACAGTGACAAACTGTGAAAAAGAAAAATGTATATTATTATTATTAGGTTCTGAACTTTTAATGCCGTAAGATGGCACTTTATAAAACAGTGCAGTCTAGCTAAATGAAGGACTGCATAGTGTTCATTTGGGTACCATTAAAGAGACATCATGATACAGAATATTTAAAAGGAAAGAAATGTGAAGAGGAGCAGTGTTTTGGATTCTATCCAATCCTGTTTCTTTTCTCAGCTGAATATGAGCCACTGGCACAGTACATTTCCTCTCTCTGTAACTCTTTTTGTGCACCCCTAATTCTGCTTTCCAGACCAGATTTGGGGAATGAGGGAACTGCAGGAGGGAATAGATTTTGAGATCTTCTACTTGCACAGTGTCTCATTTATTGGTTTGGGTGGCATATACTACCATGGTTGACCCATGGATTGGGTAAGAAAGACCTCCCCTACCATTTGGGGGGAATGTGCCCTCCCAGATGGTGGTCTTGGGCACCTTCCTACAGCTCTTGGGGACCTTCCACTGAAGGACACTAACTGTTCCCTACGTGCTACATTTTTATATAATAAAATTACTTTCAAGGAGTTGAGGCAAAAATGATCCCAAAAGAGGAATTAGTATGATGAGTAGGGTTGCCATGGCAGGACTGTCTTCCACCTTGAAATTTAAGGGAAATCCTGACACTTAGGAGTGACCCTCTATGATGCTTTGAGGATGGGATGTCATTAAACATGATATTTTCAGTATCATGTACACCTGCACAGAATATGCCATTCAAATAAAAAACACCAAGTCTGACAAATGAGAACACACACACACACTTTTCAAAGAATTCCCACCCTGAGGACTTGATCCAGGCTCTGAGATCTAGGAACCTTCATAATGATGAGGGGAATTCTTGGGGTTTTGTTGTGGGTGGGTGGATATTTGTTTGTTTGTTTGTTTGCTGTTATTGTTGTTTTCCATGTGGAGGTTCTAACGGAGGAAAATATGGTCTGGAATCCTTTGGTTCCTGTAATCTGGATGTACAGAACCTGATGGACATTCTTGTATGATGAGGAATGGCTGCATTAAATTTCAAGTTGTGAAAGCAAGGGTTGCACCATATGGCTCTATTACACATGGTTGTGTGTTGTACACAGGTTCACATGAAGATTGTATGTGATTGTATATTGTTTATTTATGCACATGGGCATTTGGCTGGGCATTTGGTTGCACAGCCTTGCAATCCACTAATTAGGTAACATTGGGCTACTGCCAATTATTACATAAGATCTCAGCCATTGTTTTAAAATTCACAGTAAAGGGGGTTTGCGAACCTTTAGTATCATGTCCTGATACAATTTGTAGCTATGTAAAGAAAAGTGAACAAATTGTCCACTGTGAAAACAGACAACAAATTATAGTTTGATCCTCAGTGCTCCCTTCTCACATGAAATGGACAGAGTAGTTTCTGGACTTGGCATCGCTAGAAATAACAAGTACCACACATCTTTATATTACATTTAGTGAAGTCAATTTGACTCCTAACACATTACATGCATGACTTTTCAGTTGACCCAGTCATTCCAAAAGGTGTACAATTGTCCTTCCCCTCATCTAATGATACATTTTTTCATCAAATTGTGTTCACTTTACAATTTATACCTTACGGTTGAGGAGTACCTGGACATGGAATTGTGGATGATGGTTGCTGTTGGGTTTTTTTAAGTTTTTATCAGTGCTGTTGAAGTGCATTTCAACTCACCTATCCAAAAAAAAGTTATTTCAACTCTAAAGCTTCCAATGAGATTATGAAATACTTGGTTGATTTTGGTAAACTGTGCAGCATATAATCCAGCAATCTGATCGATGCCAGTTTACCACTACAATATCTTCACAATGTTACATTAGATTTAATGTGTGCTTATTTAATTATGCCATTTTCGTGTATGGCTACAAAATTAGATCAATTCTGCTTTCTCCTCTTTAATCATCCTGTTTTCATATTATTTTAAAATCAGTGCATTCCCTAAATAGCTACAAGGTTTTTTGGCTACCATATTCTATGTTCTATCTTTATGGAACATTTCCACATCAACCATGTGTGGTAAACTGACCAGCTGCTTTCCCTTGATCCTTAATCCTCTCTAATCTGTTCTGGGAATGTCAAAATGTTCCACTTAGGTTCATTATCAAAATTATTTTCCTACATTAATTTGGAGTGGTAGATTTAAAAAAAAAAGTTAAGAGATGGGACGCAAACAGAGTTCTTACCACTTGCTATTACAAATTATCTTTCGTATGCCCATAAGGATTTTTTATGAGGGATAAACCATAATGGGTACAGTTTATTCAACAACAAACACCCATGGGGGGGGGGGGGCGCGTCTGTATTATGATCATGTCATAATGAACAAGTATTCCAGGTTAGATTATGTTCAGATAAGGACACATGGTTTATTGTATATAATTTAGTACCAAATTAGATGAGATGCCATTCACACCATTAACAATAAGGATAGGGACTTTGCTGGGGAGGCTGGGGTGTTTCAGTTCTTTGCCTCACACATAATCAGGACTTGGATCAAGGACCCCCAAATTTGCTATTTTTATAGGAAGATACCAGATCAGGGAGAGTACAAATCAGACCTTGCTCCATAACTACACACTGGGGTGTGCAGAGTGACCCCTCAGCAATTTTGACCTTCCCAGACCTGAAGAGAGCCCTCTGGTGCCACTGCAAAAATATTTTCATTTTTTTTCCTGTCTTTTTTCATTGGGATCCTGAACTCTCCCAATCACCCACACCAAAATATCAAAATAAAGGTTCCCTATTTTTTTGCCCAATTTCAATCCTGATGCAGATGATGGCACATGCTGGGGGATGGATTGGGCTCCACTCCACTGGAGTTACCAAAGCTGGAATACATAACTGCCAGTGGGCTTCCAGTTTCAGACATGAATATGGAAAGGGATTTAGGAGTCTTACTAACAAAAGGTGAATATGAGTCATTAGTGGGATATGGCAACTAAAGAACTCAATATGATTCTAGGCTACACTATCAATACAGTATAGTGTCTAGAGATCTCAGCTAAAAAAACTGTGTCCAGGTTGGTCACCACAATTCAAGAAGGATGTTGACAAGCTGGTGTGTGTCCAGAGGAGGGCAACCAGAGTGATGAAGGGTCTGGAAGCCATGCCTTATGAAGAGAGACTGAGGGAGCTGGGTAGTTTGGGAAAAGAGGCTTAAGGTGTGATGGTGATAGCCATGTTTAAATGTTTGAAGGATGTCATATTGAGAGAAAAAGCAAGATTGTTTTCTGCTGCTTCCATAAACTGGGACACAGAGCATTGATTCAAACTAGGGTAAGAGATTCCACAACTTTGGGAAGAACTTCATGACAGTAAGTCTATTCAGCAGGGAACACACTGCCTTGGAGTGCATGAGTCTCCTTTGGAAGTTTTTTAAACAGAACTGATGGCCATCTTGTCAGAGTTTTTTATTATGTTCTCCTACATTGGTTGTGTGTTGAACTGGTGCCTTTATGGTCTTTTCCAGTTCTTATGACTCAATGAGCCCTTTTCAGATATTAGGAGATGCTGAATACTGAATTCGGGACTTTCTGCAAGCACTGCTGAGATTACAGTTCTCCCTCATGCCACCATACCCACAATAGCATTGCAATCTGAAAGCCTTTCACAGGATTTTTTTTTTACTGTTGTAACCCACCTGATTCCTTGTGATTGGGTGGGATTAAAATAAATCATTATTATATATTATAAAGAGTGATAGGGACTGGAGAGTGACCCCATCTTTATCCTGTCCCATGTGATAATCTCCTGAAATATTTTAAAAGCAGCTGAAAAAAGTGGGACATAGAAGATTAATCAGACTATCCCCCAAACTGGGAGAGCTGAAGGGTTGAACTAGGGTTGCCATTAGTCCGGACCTCCAACCGGGACAAATGTAGGACAAATTTTCAAATGTAGGACCTTTTTTTATTTTTTTTTTTTTTTTTTGGGTCCTACATTTGAAAAAGAGCCTCTCGGAGGGGAGGATTCCTTCTCCGCCTGGGCTCCTTGGAGGCAGCCCAGGCGGAGAGGAATCAGCCCCTCATCTCTCCTGAGGGGAAGATTTCCTTCTCCGCTCGGCTCGCGTTTCTCTACCAAAACAGAGCCAGGCGGAGAAGAATCCGCCCCTCAGGGAGGCTTTCTTTCCCGGCCTGGGCTCCGTTTTGCGGCGGAGCTCGGCGGGGAAAGAAGTCTGGCCTCGTTGTCCTGGGATTCTCGCCAGCCATCTCTGACTTATGCCTGATCACCCAGCTGCGCCAACACATGTAGGCAAAACAAACCTTGTGAGAAAGCATCCAAAGAGCAAGCTGCGGAACAAGCCGGTGTTGGGGTTGCGAAAGTCAAGCGTGCCCGCAAGACGAGCCGAATCAGGACGCCCAAAAGCACGCGTGCTGTTCAAAACAGTCCGAGGTCACCAATGCCAAGAGATAACAGAGGTTCCGTTTCCGAGTTCATTGGTAGCAGGTAACAAGATGTCCTGGAGCTGAGCGCCAGCAATTCACGCCGAGATTCATGCAATAAACTCTAGCAACCGCATTAGTCTCCCTCCCACTTAAGTAAGGAACTCTCCCTCGTGCCACCTGAGGCTGTTCCTTTTTTTCTGATTGCCTCTCGGCAATCCTCTGTTTCTGCATCTGCAAGAACTCTCGGCTCTTCTCTCTTTGTAATAAGGCACCTGCAAGGCCCAGTCTTCGTCTCCAGACTCACCACTGGCTGTCTGGTACCAGAATGAAGCCTCTCTGTTGGCACTAGACCTGGTTGATATTCCCCTCCTCTGGGACTGGAGGTCACAGCTGGGACCCTGGCGGCAGGAACCGCACCTGGCGTTTTGCCCTCAATCAGCCCTTTGCTCTGGAGGAGGCTCTCCCCCTCCCATTCCTCCGAGAGCTGATCTTGCTGGCCATGACACCTCGGCAGGCGAGGCTTTCTTCTCCCCTCCCTCCCTCGGCTCCAGCGGAGCCCAGAGGGGCGGGAATCCCCCCCCCCCAAAGGAGAGTCTCTTTCCCTTCCCCCGCCACCGCTTGTTGCACACTGGCAACAAAAGCCCGGGGGCGGGGAAATCCCGGGGGCGGGGCCAACCCGTGGGCGGGACCGTGCGAACCCGCCCAAAACCGGAAAAGTTCCCGCCCACCAGCGGGATATGGCAAGCCTAGTGTGAACCACTATTCTACAAATGATTCAATGGGTGTACTCTAGTTAAGACTAACCAATAAATCACCAGTATGCACATCTATAATTACTTAAAACACTGTTTGTCTACATGCCATAACATCTATTTGAACCCAAGGCGTCCTTTGGGGTCTATGTTCTGTGCCCAACAGTGGCCACCATGAGGTTCTGGGTGCATATAATAAGTACTGTATGGGGGTGTTGAGAGTGTGGGGAAAGGTTTAGTGTTGTACTGGGACTCTGTGGAGACCAGGTCATATTCTCGCTCAGCCATGGAACCTACTGGCTGACCATGGGCAAGATACATTTCTCTCCCTAAGAAGAAAGCAGTGGCACAACATAATAATAAATAATAATAATAATATAATAATAATAATAATAATAATATTTATTTAATATACCGCCCTACGGCAAACCAATCCGGGCGTTACCACATAAAATATAAAACCTTGTCTAAATAAATCTTGCACAGAAAATCTTATAGTGGAGGTAGAGTCAGAGACAACTTGAAGGCATATAACAATAATTAAAGCAAGAAATTAAGATGATGCATTGCCCTTTGTTTCAGATTGTATCAGACAAGGGGACACAGTGCCTATATGCTGTACTTTTAGGTACAGATTCCATTTAGGGTTAGATATTTTTAAGTTTAAAAATGTTGGATGCAAAGGGGTAATGCTTATTGTAGAAGAAAAATTGAAGCATGGTTCTTGTCAAGCTGACTTGGTATGCTGACAACACTGAAATGCATCCCCAAACATATTGAATTAACGTAGCAGGTTTCTGATGCTACAGAAAAGGCAATTGTTACTTTTAGCTTTTAGGATGCCACTTGTAATCTTGATTGTGTTTTCATCTACGTGTCTGAGGAGCTCATAGCCAGAGCAATTTATACTTTTCATGAGGAAGAACTATTTGTAACCATTCAAAGATATAGCCGTGTTAGTCTGCATAATCGGTATATAGAGAGATCTTGTATTATTTATGTCCATTTATCCTCTGGTTCAGAGATGGCCTGTTTGCCTGAGGTAGAATGCTGATGGGCACTGATGACATATTATGGCATAAATCCCACTGGAGGATGAGCACATGAAGGTCCCCCTACTATTGTGGGTGATGCCATTAGGTCCTGTGATGACATTTTCTGGATAAATGTGCAGGCAGATAAATGGCTTCCACTCCACCAAAAGCATCTGAGGAAGTACACTGAAGTCTACAAAAGCTCATGTTGCCAACTTTCTTTCAGTTAATCTCAAAAATGCTGCAAGATCTTTCTACATGTTGGTAACGATATCCTAAATGTTTGGCCCTGGTCCAAGTACATCATGCTTTAATCTAAAAACCAATGCTTTGAATCAACTCACAAGTTATAAGTCAGAGTCAGCTTGAAGGAGTTGCAATTTAAGTCCCACTGACGTCAACACAAACCACTGTTTACCATTGAAGGAAAGCTGTCATTCATTCATTCATTCATTCATTCAGATATCAACTTCCCAACTTACACCCCATGTAAAAAACAGTTTGGGGGCATTTTTATTACACCAAGGAGCAGGTTGGAGACAAGAATGGAATCCAGAGAGACATATTTGTGTATGAGCCTTCAAGTTGCCTGGTGATGTATGGCAACTCCACAAGTTTCATTGTTGCTTTTCCTTAGTCAAGGATGTTTATCACACTATGCTCTTAAAGAGGTACTATTCCAGTGTGACTCCTCTAGCAGCCTCCTGTTGCATGCTGGGATTGGCAGTTTTAAGGAGCTGAACTTCTCTGCCTGAGAATTCTAAATACCCCTCCTTAAAACTGCCAATCCCAGCATGCAACAGGAGGCAGCTAGAGGAGTCACACGGGAATAGTACCTCTTTAAGAGCTCGTCTGATAAACACCATAGTGTACTCAAAGGTGGTTTCCCATTTCTTCCCTCTGAAATATACCCTACAGCAGTGATGGTGAAACTTTTAGAGGCCAAGTGCCCAAACTGCAACCCCAAACCCACTTATTTACTGCAAAATGCCATGTCTCTCTGGCTTTCTAGTAATAAACTCTGGCAAACTCTGTGCTGGGGCGACAGCACATGTGCCCACAGAGAGGGCTCTGAGTGCCACCTCTGGCACGCATGCCATAGTTTCGCCATCACTGCCCTACAGCAATTCCTTGGTAGTAACCTTGCCTGACCTTGCAAAACCTCCAAAATCAAATGGATTCTGGTGCCTTCTAAGTATTTAGTTCTATAATCTACTGTTAATGGACTACATCATAATCCAGAATGCTTTTAATTTTTTAAGTATCTGTTTGGTCCATCTCTTGATGGCCTGGCATTTAATGTTGAATGATGGCTCATGAGAAACAATAATTGAATATAATGGAGTTGAATTTCTATACAGTTGGTCCTCCACATTTGTGGCTTTGACTTTTGTGGATTTATTTGCAGTTTTGATTAGTATGTTCTCTCTAGGAATCTAGGTCCTCCAGCACAACTCTATGAGAAGTTGACCATAGAGTTGTGCTGGAGAACCGAGAACTTCCCAGAGAAAACACTTCTCTAGGCATTTGTAGGTGTTCCAGCATGATTCTGTGGTCAACTTCTAGCAGATGTTGAATACAGAGTTCTCACACATACCATATTATGTGGAAGTCTAGATGCGAAAGAAATACAACTTCCCAAGCTTTGAGGAGTTTGACCAAAAACTACTGGAAACTGTTTATTTTTATGCTTTTTTTTTTTTTTTTTTTAGAAAAAAAATCACAAGATTTTAAATCACAGCTTTAAATGACTGCTTAAAATCTTAGGGTTTCTTTCCTTGATGTGTGAGCACATGCTATATTTATTCTGGCTCAAAACACATGGTGTACTGTCAAAAAAATGATAGCCCAACTTTTTTCTACCACTTTCAAGGAAATTATAGCCCAACTTTTATCCCTTTTATCCAGCCAATAAAATTAACTTAATCAAAGTTACTATGTAGTTCAGTTACATAATCTACAACTGTTGATTCCCATAAAGCAATCTATGTGAATAGATGAAAGCAGAACACAAAACAACAAATTAAGATTATGCTTCTCTCCCACATATATTCACAAACTATGGTGCTTATGGTGTGTGTTAATATTGCTTATATCCTTTCCTGAACTTAAATTATCACTTTCTCTCACTCTCATTCTCTCTCTGTGTGTATGCTTGCCTGCGCATGTGCATTTCCATTTGATCTTATTTAAATGAACCCCTTAGCAGGTTGGCTGAGTTCTCAAAAGCCTAGGCCAGCTTGCAGATGTCTGCCTGTTCATCCACATGGCAGAACCAGGCTTTGGGAATCCCGGGAGCTTAGTAGAAGACCAGGAACTTCTTGGTGTTGGATCCAAAATGCCATATCCCTTTCCAGTTCATTAGGAGTGCCTATTGTTTGCCATATTTATCTGCCATCACTGCTGTTTGTTAGCAAATGAAAAAAGAAGTGCCAGGGCTCCCATTTCAAGCCTGCCCTCTGAATACGGGAAAGGGACTACAGCCATTGAATGACAGATGGTCTTTGAATGATATACAGAACCTCTGCCCTTGGGCCTGCTTTGAGGGAGCTGTTTTGGATTGTTGCTCAGAAGAGTGGGAGGTTGTTGTGTGATATGTGATTATTCCATAATAATTTTAATTATTTTCCCTGTTTTCAGACAATAACTGGAGCCTTCTCTCTCTGTCTCTCTCTTTAATTTTTACACTCACTGACTTGTGACACAAGCATTCTGGTTATGTTTTTCTTTGTCGTTTTGTTTGTTTGTTTGTTTGTTTTGTCTTCTTTTTGAAAGCAGGGAGAGACTGTTGTTCCCTTTATGCAAGAAAGGATTAAAAACCAAACCTTGTTTCCCTTCCCGGTTTTACAAATAATCCTTGTTCAAATAAATGGTTGCTGTCTGGAGGGGGGGAAGGAGTTACAGGGCTTTATCCTGACATGTACAATGAGAAGTTAAAAAATAAAATAAAAACTAAAAAGGCCTTTGAAAGAATGCGCGCACACACACGCACATGTGTGGTTTAGTGCAAAATTGTCACAGTGGTAAGTCTCCTGAAGAAGCTGCTCTTTAACTCCTCTTCCCTGCCACTGAGAACAGGGCTCCAGGAGCCTCATTTACATGCATATGGGTGTCTGATTGGATCTGTTCAGAGGTACAGTAGGAGTCAGTCAGATTGCATATGATGTGCATATAAATGAAGTTCCCCAAAGTGGAGCATGATGCTTCAGGAGAGACAGGAAAAATATGCTTGCTCTGGTTCATCCAAAGGTCCAATATATATACGTGTGTGTGTGTGTGCGTGTGCGTGTGTGTGCTTAGAGATAAGCAGAAAGAACACACACATCACATACATAGAGGCCTTCAGAATTTAAATTTTATATCACATGTAAGTGAATGCTGAAAGCTCAGAACTTGAGTAAATGCTGCCTTGTCACTCCAAGACGACCTGTTTTCCATGTACAGGTGTACTCTGCATACCCCACTGCACGCACCAAAGATGCTAGATTTAATTCCTTGACAGCATGGATGGTGTGTGAGACATATCAATACTGCCTTCTCCCCACCCACCCCCCTTTGGCCGCACCCAGGCTCTGACAAACTGCACAATCAGCACAGATTATTTTATTGGGAGGATACAAGCAGCAATAAATCCTAGGCAGAAGCTGCCATAGAAATTCATCAGTATTCCAAACTCCTGTTTGTGCAGGTGTGAGGGGGTGCTTTTTCCTGTTGTTCATTTGTCATTCCTGAAATCCAGGGAAGGTGAGTTACTGGCATTTCGAAGAGAGCAAGCAAAAATGACAACTAAAGTTTAGTTCTGTTAATATTTTTAAATCATATTGAATCATCTTTGGAAGGACCATAACACAAGTATACAGAACACACTTTGCCTGCAGAAGGACTTAGATCTTATCCCTGGCAACTTCAGTTAAGAGGACTTCAGAGGTGAGGAACAGAGAGAGACAACTGAGAGCCACTGCTTCTCAGAAGAGAAAGTAGTGGGCTACCATCCTATGTTATGTTATTAAAACATAGATCCAAATATCTTTCCACTGAAGACATGTTTTGCATATGTTCATACCAATATACCCATTATCCTTTATACAAGGAGTTGGGAACCTCATGCATCAGGGCTAAACCCAGCCCTCCTGGGTCCCAAACCCACCCTACAGTGTTTTCAAGCCACTCAAACTATCTTCCCAATGACAATATTATTTGGTGGTTTTCTGGCTTTAGTATGGTTTTGTACAGTTGGTGATGGGTATGTTGGCAGAAATCCACTTTTGCCAGGGAAAGGTAGATGTTAAACTGCACCTCCCTTTAGTGGTCCATGGTGACTCTTTGTTGCTGCTTCTAATTGCCAAAAATGTGGCTCCCTTTTGCCACAGATAACAGTAACTAGGTCTAATGCAATTCTTATTTCAAAACAAAATTAAGATACAATGGGTGGCATCCTGTTGGTGGCATACATATGCATGAGTATGGCATATGTGCATGTATGTCTTTTTTGGATGATATGCATGTATGTCTTTTTTTAAAAATCAGATGCCTTCTCTGTAAAACCTCCTCCACTGGTAGCTGACATGTTTCAGGAGGGACATCTGCTGCTGTTTACCAGTGAAGAGGGGAGGGGGAGGTAATTCAGACACTGAAGACGTGACTGGTCTGGGCTCTAAGGGGAATGAGGGTGCACTCTATCTGTGACAGCAGCCTAATTTCTGACCCTTCTCGTGCTGAGACCAGCTGCTTCATCATCTGAATTGCCTCCTCATTCCCACCCCACTGGTAAGCAGCCACAACAAATTCCCTCTGGGGACTTGACAGCTGTTGGAGAGTGAGGAGGCAGCAGTGCCACAAGGGGCACGGGGGGGGGGGGGATTGCTCTAAGGTGACACCTTAATGGAGGTAGACACCACTGCTCCCCAAACATCTGCCTTTTGGCAGAAACAGAAACATCTTCAGACAAATGAAGATGCCAGCCACAATGCTGGCAAACCTTAAAAAAAACTCTCTAGAACATGGCCTCATAGCCGAAAAACCCACTGAAAAGTAGTCAAAGTGGTTAATTAATATACCTTCTAGAGCAAAAAAAAATACAATACAAATACAAATTACAGAAGTGAATTTTTGAACAGATTTTAGAAGTACTGTAGTTGATAAACCAGGGGCAAATCTTACTAGGCCATTTATTTTTATTTTATTTTTATTTTTTTCCTCAATGGATAAAATCAAGTTTGGTGATTCTGTGGCCCAGCATGTGGATTTTTACAGTGTGGCAGACTGACAGAGAAACATACTGTTAAATGATGGTATAGAAAAGCTTAAAAATGGTTAAAGGTTTAGTCTGGGAAGGGTAGTGGGTTCAATTGGCCTGGGAAAGAAACAGAAGGTACAAGCACAGTGGGGAAATTGGTTGCTGCAAATTCAATAACTTTAAAAAGTAAAAAGTGTAATCTAAAACTCCCGTAATGTGGATGGGACAGCTACTGGGGTGGGTGGTCTCTCCCTTCTAGACAATGGTCAAATGGCTCACACTGGACCCTCACAAGCCAATACAAGCAGTGACAAAGCATCTAGGTCCCCCAATGCTCAGTCCATCACTTTCATTGGAAGTCGCTGATGAACACATCCTAGGGTTGTCTCCGCAGATTCAAATGCCACTGGCCCCCAGGTTTTTAGTGAGTCACCACCTAAGGCAGCAGATGGTAAGGAGAAGCAGCATCCTTCTTCCTCTGAGCACCTAGCCATTTCCTTCTTTTCAGAAGTTTATCACACTATACTCTTAAGTGCTACATTCCACTTTGACTCCTCTAGCTGCCTCCTGTTGCTTCTGGGATTGGCAGTTTTAAGGAGGAGTATTTGATTCTCGGCGAGATTAATACCCCCCTTCACTGCCATCCAGATGCACAGGGCGCTGGGGTCTGATAGTGCTAAGAGTATCGTGTGTCAAGGAGAGTTGGCTGTTGTCCACGACACCAGTTCTTTGTGGGCGCAAGAACTGTCGTTGTTTTCAGGTGCCACACAGAGCATGCTATTCGTTTCTAATGCAGAAGAAAGTTTAAATTGCCATTTCAATAGTTTGTCTGTGAAATAAGGCTTGAATAAAAGGAGGCTTAGGTCTTGTTTTGCGGGGCCAAAAGGCCTGCCCCCCCTCCTTTTCTGGTACGTCCAATTCTGGTGCATCAATCGGACAACCCCAGCAGATCTCACAGAACTGGGCCACTAAAAGCTGAAACAAATTAAAAGCTTATCTGTTACTCTGACTTCAGGGAAGATCCGGAGCCCTCTGTTCCCATGCTAAGAAACTTTCACCACTGGGCCATTGGCACTTCCACTACCACAGGTCACTCATCCTGAGTTCAGAAAAAGGTACCCAGCTTGTGTTCATTGCTGGAAACCTTGTTCTGACCTCAGAAGCAAGTGACCTGTAGCAATGGTGATGCAAATTGCCCACAAAACAGCGTGTGGTGGTGGAAATGGGGGGAAATGGAAGATGTAGAGGCAGGTCGAGTCAGCCATGGGGCCAGGCAAAAAGGCCTCAGAGATCATCTGTCCTCCAAATTCCATTAAAACCAGGGGAAGGGGGGCTTACATAGGTCTAGCATTTCATGTGCCCCAGTGTAAATATTCCTTTTCTGTTTATCCACTCCTTAAACTGGATAACATGTATTTGTACCATTACCTCCAAAAATATGGCACCTCCGTGCTTTATCTCATATAATAAGGCATGTATTTGAATATGCTTGTGGCAGAACTGGAGTACCCAGTTAATCATTACTTTTCACAGTGGGACACCTGACAGCAACAAAATAGCATTCTTCCGTTCTGGTGGCTTAAAACGTTTGTTATTGCAGGGTTTAAAATGTGATGCAGCTACAGATGGTTTGGCGCCTGTATAGTTTGTTTTGCTTGAAAGAATGAAGATGGCTGGGCAATGGAAGATTAAAATATTGCACGAATACAGTGTTTGCTGCCCAAAAAATGAAATGTTGGAAGAATCCAGATATGTAACACTTGCTCATGTAAGTGTGACTCTAAGTGGGCTCACTGAAAGCATGAAAAAAAATGTAATGGCTACCATATGTTGGAAAGAGAAAAGAACCACAACATTTAGCCCAATGGGTTTTTCCCCCTTACTGCAATGTTCAGCAACATTGAGCCAATGTGCATGGGGCAGTCTTCTGTTCTACAGAGGAACAAGGGAGGAAAAAACCTGGGCCCTCATACTACACAATTTTAGCACTGTGATTCCTTTTCAATTGCCACAGTTACACTCGACGTAGCCAAGGGGGGAGGTCTTGGGGTCCGGACCCCCCCCCTTCCATTAGAAAATAATGGTGCATGCTGCTGCACTGCCGCACCCAAGCCCAATAATGGTGGCACTTAGTCTGGACCCCCCCCCCTTCCTAAAATCCTGGTACGTCCCTGGTACATTCTGTGGAGTCCTGGGGTTTATAGTTGGCAGAGGCACTAAACCTCTCTGGCAGAGAATTCTAAAGGCCTTTCATAAACTGTAAACCAAGATTCCAAGGGACACTGATATGACATCTGAAGTGAAATTATGGTGCGGCCTGCACCGCACCTCCCGGAGGATTGGGGCCAGGGCAGCCATACCGGCAGCCCGAGGCCCCATCCAGTGCTTTCCATGGCCTGGAAAGGGGTGCCTTGGGGTTCATGCCCCTGGACACTCCAGGAGCGAGAGCCAGGGGGAAAGGGGCTGTGGGAACGAGGTGCACTCAAGAGAGCCCATTCAGAGCTCTTTGCACCCGTGCCAGGCCGCCTAAGCAGCCTAGGGCGGTGTGAAGACATCACACCCATGCCACGCTGTTTGGATGCGTGCGGCCATGATACTAATGGGCGGACCCGTGTATCAGGGTGCCGCCATTTATGTCGCACCGGCACGTATAGGGTTAGGGAGCAGTACAGGATGCACGCTCTCTAACCCTAATACCAGTGCTGGTACGCCGCTTTTTGGCGGTTTGTTCGGCTTATAGCACTACAGTTGTGTAGTGTGAAAGGGCCCTGGTCTCTCTTTAAATACTTACTCCTGAGAAAAGCAATATAATTTACACTGGATCTTTTGACAATCAATATTTTCATGTGTGACAATCCCAGTGGGACTATAAGTAGGTGTAAAATTCTGGAAGCTATTTTTGGACTGCATCTCCCAACACCCCTATCCTACCATCCCAATGATGAGGATTGCTAGCCATGCATTCTAACAACTCTTGAGGACGCAGAATTCACATTTTGCATTTTCAGTTTCTATGCATTCTGACACATATGCCTACCATTAAAGCATGTGCTGTGGAGGTAGTATATCTTGATTTCAGTAAGGCTTTTGACAAAGTTTCCCATGATATTCTTGCAATGAAGGTAGT
Organism: Sceloporus undulatus; assembly: GCF_019175285.1. NCBI lineage: Eukaryota > Metazoa > Chordata > Lepidosauria > Squamata > Phrynosomatidae > Sceloporus > Sceloporus undulatus. The sequence goes on along the minus strand of NC_056522.1, from coordinate 117,226,024 downwards.
AAAAACATGACCTAGACAATGCTACTGTTAGGTGGATTAGTAATTGGCTGACTGACTGAACCCAAAGGGTGCACCAATGGCTCTTCTCTTCATCTTAAAAGACCTCCATTGGTGCCTATTGCTCGGGCGCAATACAAGGTGTTGGTTATTATCTATAAAGCCCTAAATGGCTTGGGCCAGGTATTAGAGACCGCCTCTCTCCAACAATCCGCCCCGACACTCAGATCAACAGGCAGCAACTGCTAAGAGTTCCAGGGGGAGACTAGTCACTACCACAAGGAGGGCCTTTCCACCTCGGCCCCACCCTCTGAACTTGCTGCCTGTCGAGCTCCGCTCGGCTACCTCCCTGGCCCAATTTAAGAAGGGGTTGAAATCACTCTTTTTTGAGCAGGCTACCCCTGACCCCTCCCTCCTGAATGCCCTCCTCCCCCCTCCGCCAGCACGGTGAGCTGGCATGAGTTTTTTAATGTTTTTAATGGAATGTTTTAATTGTATTATGTTTTTTACTTTTGTATGTATTTATATTTTGTGGAAACCGCCTTGATATTGAAAGGGGTATATAAATAAAACTTAATTATTATTATTATTATCCTGCAAGAGTGACTAGTGGATCTGTATTGGGCTGTGCATTCAAATCTTTATCAATGACTTGGAGGAGGAATAGAGGGCTGCTGATTAAATTTGCAGATGCACCAAACAGGGAGGTGTGTTAATTCCCTAGAGGACAGGATTAAATTCAAAATGACCTTTGACAGATTAGAGAGTGGGCTAATGCTAACAAGATGAAATTCAATGGGGAGCAATGTAAGGTACTATCTGGGCAGAAAAAATGAAATCCACAAATATAGGATGGGAGACACTGGCTAGACAACAGCTTTTTGTGAAAGGAAACATAGGAGTTTTAGTAGACCACAAGCGGAACATATAACCAGAGTGATGCAGCAGCCAGGAAAGCTAATGCAGTTCTTGGTTGCATCAAGAGGGGCATAATGTCTAGATCAAGGGAAGTGACAGTTCACTGATTTGTGCTTTGGTTAGGCCTCACCTGAATCTGTACCAGTTCTGGGCACCTCAGTTCACAAGAATTTGACAAGCTAGAACATGTCCAGAGGAGGCCAATCAAATGGTGAAAAATCTGGAAGCCAGCCCATGAGGAGCTGGGAATGTTTAGCCGTGGTGAAAAGAAGTCATGATAGTCATGTTTAATATCTGAAGGGATGTTATATTGAAGAGGGGACGACTTTTTTCCATGAGTCCAGAGACTAGGGCAAGGAGCAATGGATTCAACTACAAGAAAAGAGTTCCACCTAAATCTCATGGTCTTCCTCATGGTCAGAGCTGTTTTGACGTGGAATTGCTGTCTCAGAGCATGATGGAGTTCCTTCTTTGGAGGTTTTTTTAAACTGAGACTAGATGGCCTCTGGGGAGGTGCTTTGTTTTGGTGTTCTTGCTTGGCAGGGGACTGAACTCGATGACCGTTGATCTCTTCCAACTCTATGATTCTATGATTGTTCTCTAAACATGTCGGTGACATTTTAAAATTTTCACACATTGCCAAACACTTTTTCTCCTTTCTAAAAATGTAAGGATTTCTGACTAAAGCTCATCTTGGAATCTGCACAAACAGGATTCTGTGAATCAACACCGCCCCACCAAATAATGATTGATCTGCAAAAATCTCCGCACTACATTTCAACAATAAGATTATCTTCTTCTTCAGTATTTTTTTCACTATTCGCTTTCAAACATATACATAGAATTCAAGGCAATGGTATGGACAATCTGGACTTTGATACTGAACATCTTAGGGATAAGTCAAGGTGATAACCTAGTGCAACCCAACCCTCAGAAAAATCTCATTTGTCCAATGTAAATTGACACCAGATTTTCCTGCCAGAGCAGATTGGATCAATGGAACTTCCTCAACATATTGCCTATTCCCATTGAACATGGTCAAAACTGTTTACCAGAGGTCAGGAGAGTCAGCAGGTATATTTGTGGTATGGTTCTTTGGAGGTCACACATCCAAGATCATGACTGAAACTACTCCTTATAGGGATAAGGAATCTTTGTTTAATCTGTGAAGAAAAGAGAAGGGGGAAAGAAAGAGAATTAAAGAAGAGGACAACGAAAAAAAGGCAAAAGGGAGTTACATAAGACCCTTATGTATGATTGTAGGCTAAAATATAGCTTATATAGGTTGACCATGTGTTTAAAAAAAATCTTGAAACTGGTGTCACTGAAACTGTAGTTATGTTCAACAAAATCTCTGATCTAATACATGGCTCTTGCTAGCTCTGAAATGTAAGATGTTGGGGATTTTCTGCTACTGGAAGAGAATGAGGGACCAACCATGCTGGACATTCATTAAGTTCTAGATCAATGGAAATATAGTTGTAAAGTATAGACATGTCTGTGGATATCAAGATTTTTCTTTACCTTCACCTATTTTTTAATAGACATAAATCCTACCAAAGATTTTTGCAATAGCAATTAATATACTGCATACATCCAGCATAAAGGAACACCACTGGTCATACGCATATCCTGTGCCACAAAGAAACAGGACCTGCTGACAAATGAGGTAATACTTAGTTTAAAAGATATACCCCTGGTCTATGTGGAGCTTCTGATGTTTCTATTGTTACCTGGCATAGTTTAACTTGAGAAAAGGGTAGAGACGAGAACAAAATTATTTCAAGCCACCTGATAGGCTGTTCTTATGAACAGTGAGGCCAGTGTCACTGAACCAGAATTGTGCTGCTGGCTTCTCCACCACCACTCCGGGTGAATTCCTGTGGCTAGAAGGGTCACTCGTTTTATGTTACAACTCAAGTGCAAAGTCAAGAGCTGCCACAACCA
>NC_056522.1:117197780-117223137 GCF_019175285.1 Sceloporus undulatus | reverse complement strand
TGATGTTTTTAATCTGTTTTTTCCTTTCTAGATGGTAATTTTATCTATTCCTCTTTTAATTGTTATTATCTTAGAATGTACGCCTTGGGCAGGCTTTTATCTACTCCTAATTTTACCAACTTTGTACAGCGCTGTGTATAATTACAGCGCTATAGAAATAAAGTTTAATAATAATAATAATAATTGTTTTCTAAACATGTCTTTGGACATTTTAAAATTTTCACACATTTCCAAACACTTTTTTCTCCTTTCTAAAAATGTAAGGATTTCTGACTACAGCTCATCTTGGAATCTGCATTCAAACAGGATTGTGTGAATCAACACCGCCCCACCAAATAAACCCTCAAGGGAAGAGATCAAATTCTGTACACGTCCCTAATTAGTAGTACAGTAATAACTTTCTGGATTCTCTGTCATTTCATCCTTTGGTCAAACCTGAGTCTCAAACTAAATGCTTTCAATTCAGGACCTGTTATGAAACTTGAATCTACTGAAGAATTGGAATTTCTTGTCAGATAGTAGAAAGAGTCATGGGGGGGGGGGGAGGACAGGATTAGAAATTAGTTTATTCCAATGAATGGCTAGGAAAAAGTGAAATGAAAACATATCATTATACTGTGAAGTTAGTTTATTATGCTCGTCACATTTTGTGTAGTCGCTAATTAAATGCTCTGGCCTCCATTATCTAAGACAGATGATTGGTGATCCTACCATATATCCCCTTAATCTAAGACCCATCGTGAACATATTCAGTTTTTCTACAATCTGTTTCATTAATCCACTCCATCAGGCTGGAGATCTTGTTTTCAAGCCAATGAGGAAGAAAGAGAGAAAGAGGTATTTCCTAGGGGTGTTTCTAAAGAAATTTAAGCATTGTAAACATGTACATCAAGGGTGCTAAATAAATCATAATCAACAACAATAATAATAATAACAATAATAAAACCGCAAGCTACTTTTTCACACAGAAATGTCTATTTTGCTAGGTTTTGAAATAGCTTTTCAGTATGAAGAAAATAAAAAGTCTGCTGACAATCCCTGTGCAACAGAAACTGCATTAGGCAGCCAGGATGTGAATACAACCCTTTGTGGAGATGTTTGTTTATTTGCTTAGAAAAGTTCTTATGTCTCCATGTAATAAATTATTTGTCTTTTTGGCAGTCTATGATATCTGCAAAAATCTCCAGCACTACATTTCAAATAAGATTATCTTCTTCTTATCAGTATTTTTCACTATTCAGCTTTCAAACATATACATAGAAATTTCAAGTGCAATGGTATGGACAATCTTGACTTTGATACTGAACATATCTTAGGGATAAGTCAGAGGTGATAACCTAGTGCACCCAACCCTCAGTAAATCTCATTTGTCCAATGTAAATTTGACACCAGATTTTCCTGCCAGAGCAGATTGGATCAATGGAACTTCCTCAACATATTGCCTATTTCCCATTGAACAGTGGTCAAAACTGTTTACCAAGAGGTCAGGAGAGTCAGCAGGTATATTTGTGGTATGGTTTCTTTGGAGGTCACACATCCAAGATCACTGACTGAAACTACTCCTTATAGGGATAAGGAATCTTTGTTTAATCTGTGAATAGAAAAGAGAAGGGGGGGAAAGAAAGAGAATTAAAGAAGAGAGACAACGAAAAAGGCAAAAGAGGAGTTACATAAGACCCTTATGGTATGATTGTAGGCTAAAATATAGCTTAATATAGGTTGACCATGTGTTTAAAAAAAATCTTGAAACTGGTGTCACTGAAACATGTAGTTATGTTCAGACAAAATCTCTGATCATAATACTATGGCTCTTGCTAGCTCTGAAATGTAAGATGTTGGGGATTTCTGCTACTGGAAGAGAATGAGGGACCCAACCATGCTGGACATTCATTAAGTTCTAGATCATGGAAATATAGTTGTAAAGTATAGACATGTCTGTGGATATCAAGATTTTTCTTTACCTTCACCTATTTTTTTAATATACATAAATCCTACCAAAGATTTTTGCAATAGCAAATTAATATACTGCAATACATCCAGCCATAAAGGAACACCACTGGTCATACGCATATCCTGTGCCACAAAGAAACAGGACCTGCTGACACCATGAGGTCATACTTAGTTAAAAGATATACCCCTGGTGCTATGTTGGAGCTTCTGATGTTTCTATTTGTTACCTGGCATAGTTTAACTTGAGAAACAGGGTAGAGACTAGAACAAAATTATTTCAAGCCACCTGATAGGCTGTTCTTATGAACAGTGAGGCCAGTGTCACTGAACCAGAATTGTGCTGCTGGCTTCTCCACCACCCACTCCGGGTGAATTCCTGTGGCTAGAAGGGTCACTCGTTTTAATGTTACAACTTCAAGTGCAAGAGTCAAGAGCTGCCACAACCACCCACCTCACAAGCTGAGCCAGAAATATTTGGAAACTGGCTGAAATCCTATTTGCCCTCACTTCACTTGGCACAAGACTTGCTACACCTCCCTAGGCCAACTCCTTTGAAGTATTTCAGAATACAATAGCTAAAGGCTACTAATTTCTAAAACACTCATGCATGCACACACAGACTTTTGTATGTGACCATATTCATATGTTTTTTTCAAAATAGTTTTCAAAAAGGGGTGCCAAGACAAGCAAAGGATGCAAAGCATCTCTGGGCACATAGCAATGATGAACATACAGCATGAACAGAACAAAGACACTTGTCTGACTAAGGCTTTGATGCATAATACAAAAGACAAAGCCACCCACAACATCCAGCTGTTCCTCCATCACATATGAGCTGAATGAAGCACCAAATGTCCTCCACACATATGTCAAAAGGCAAGGGTTATGCTTCAGCAATAAGCTTACGCATTTCAAAAAATTAACCCAACCCAACAGTTACAAAGGAGGGTGTATGTTTCAAGGCCAACCCAAGATATTTTGTTGGCTGAAATGCAGCAGCAGTTTATGCCCCCACCCACCCAAGATGGAATGCATAGCACCTGAAGTACAGTCAGCCCTCCATATCCACAGATTCTTTATCCACAGATTCAACCATCCACAGCTTGAAAATATTTAAAAATATACAAATTCAAAAAAGCAAACATTGATTTTGCTATTTTATATAGGAGATATCATTTGACTATGTCGTTGTATGTAATGGGACTTGAGCATACAGAGATTTTGGTATCCATGGAGGGTCCTGGAACCAAACTCCAGTGGATACCAAGGGCCCACTGTATCAACAAACTAATTCTACCAATTTTCATCCAAACAGGAGCAGATCTTTTACAAAGCTAATGTCTCTCAATTGCCCAGCCAAAATGAGGACATACCAAAATACTTTGCTTTAGAACAGGGACAGATCATAGTTCCTATTAATAAAGAAAAAAAAATGCACTTTATCTCTTCAGCCACTTTTGTTGCGTCATTAAGAGGAATTACTGTATATACTCACGTATAAGTCTAGAAATTTAGGTTAAAAATTGACCCAAAAAACCTGAGTCGACTTATCCATGGGTCAATGTAAATACTATACTTTATACATATGCGCGCATGCATGTGTGTGTGTGTGTGTGTGTGTGTGTGTAACTATTCCCTGATGAACAAAAAAAGTTTAATATGCCCTGGAAGCACTGACGCCCTTCTACACTCTCATTCATCCAGTCTTTAGTATGAGCACAAATAGTTATGCCTGTTGTTTTTTTGGTATTGTTTTCCTTTGTTTTTGTTTTTGTTTTGCTTTACATCCTTCATTACATGTCTCTAAATTTTACCCTCAATCTATCCACGGGTCATATCAAAATCCATAATTTTGGCCCCAAAACCTGCCCTCGACTTATACATGAGGTTGACTTATAGTCGAGTATATACTGTATCTGTTGGCAAATCTACTCTCTACAAGCTTTGTGCTTACACCAAAGGTGTCCTATGTACCCACATGTACTGTAGGTCCTATGCATATACAAGTTGAATGCATAAATCTCAGAGTATGAACTCTGGTCCTGTCATTCTACCTCCACCCCCAAAGCTTTTAATATAACACCTGAAAATGGGCAAAATCACTTGCACAGTGTTACCAGGAAGGAAAATAAGCAAGACTGTTTCCCATGGTATCTCCTTTAGGGGCATTCATGAGGCCTTTAGTAAACTAGGCAGCAGAGAAAAACCAGCACCAACCTCAGAGAGAGAGAGAGAAGCAGAGGACTTACCATTCCTAGAAGACAAATGGTGTGTGTGTGTGTGTGTGTGTGTGTGTGTGTGTGTGTCCAGGTCTCTGGGTGTAGCTGCAGTGATAGTAATTCATTAATAATTGCTGTTGTGATCAAATGCCTCAGACCATAGATTGGAATTGACACAAGATTCTCATTGGGAATCACACAGAAAGAAGAAGGTTTCCAATTTCACTTGTTAAGGCCAGCCCAAGACATGTGGCTGTCTGGAGCAAAGGGCAAGAGCTTGGAGAAGCACATTACAAATACCTGTAATGAGTTACACTTGGCTGATAATGCAGAGCTAACATTTCAAAGATAACATTGACCTGAATCTTTTTAGTTAGTTTCACCTAGAGTAAACCCATTGAATCAATTGTTGAATGATGAGTTAACACATAGGAAGATCTCTCTGATTCTAAGGGTCTAATCTGGTTGGAATAGCCAAGAAGCTCCTGGCCTTCATGAGTGGGAATAACAGCAAATATTTTGGTTTGGATGTAACAAATAACATTTTCTGCTTACTTTTACTGATCCTTTTTAATAACATGGAAAGGAACTTTTAGTGGCATCTTGAGCATAATAGAATTGTTTAAGTTGTATAGCATTCTCTTCTTTATTCATATGGTTTCAAGACAACAATAATACATAACAATAAGCAACATAGCAGGCGATGCAAAATAAGATGCTGTTTAAAAACTGTAATGAAGAAAGACCACAGATTACTTTTTTAACTCTACAACAACTAACAGACACAAGTTGCTTCAAGTCAGAGAACTCTGCAAAGGACAAGATTCCCCCAACCATGTACTGAAGAACTTACTCTGGCACTGGTGAGGATAAAACATCCCCCTCCATCCCTGAGGGAAGAGCTAGCATGGTGTAGTGCTTTGAGTATTGGACTAGGACACTGGGAATTTAGGGTTTAAATCCCCACCCAGCCATGGAAACCCACTTAGTGACCTTGGACAAGCCACACTCTCCCAGCCTCAGAGGAAAGCAAGGGCAAAATCTCTAAAAGCAAATTCTGATAACAAACCCCTATGATGGAGTCACTTTAGAGTCACCATAAGTTAGAAATTCCTTGAAGGCACTCAACAACAACAACAACAACAACCTCCTCAGGGCAGTAGGCCAACTCAAACAATGCAAGGCATGCTGCCTGGTGCATATTTCTCTGCTGTCTAACATAGTGGTTTTCAATCTTTGGACTTCAGCTCCCTGAATCCCTGAGCACCGGTCAATGTGGCTGGGGCCACTGGGAGTTGAAGTCCAGCATAAAGGAACTGTCTCAGGCAACAATGTTGGGGGATTACACTGAGAAGATCAAACATCTCCTTGACCAAAACCAGACATTTGCTTTCTTTTGCCCCAACATCTGTTTCTTTACTCACCTCCAATGTCTGCTTCCCTTTGCTTTATGTTGGGGCCACCCTTGGCACTTTTATATTTATATTTATATTTCAAAACATATATACATCTTTTTTATTCTTTGGCTCAAAATGAAGGGCAACACTTCTCAGTTTGGAAAAGTGATGTATGTGAGAGAGTGTGCACACAGCAAAGAATTTCACACAACTGTAATTCTATTTAGATTGCTGTCAGTGACAGACAGAATTTACTTAAAGATATTTGTGTGCTTTCCAGTTACTCATTCATGCAAATAAAGATAGCCCTTGAAGCACTGCCCTTGCAATCACCCACCTTGCCCTTTGTAGCTGTGGAGAGAATGCTAAATTAAAATCTCACAGCACTGGCAGAGGTTGGCTTTTTTCATCAAACCAGAATAATTATTCAGACATGTTGCTGCAAGGTTATATTTCTGAGGATTTAAAAAAAATATATGAAAAATGCAAACCAGCAACTAACAGGTTTTCTTCATACATCACTAGATTGTTTTGTAATGTTCCCCACTGCTTCCACCATCTTAAGCTCCTGTCTTCTTCTGCATCTGTTTAAGGAATACAGGTTTACAGCCATCTAGATGCTGTTGGGCTGAAACTGCTACATCACACACTTGCTAGCTAAGGCTGATGGGAATTGCAGCTAACAATACTTGATGGGCCAGAAGTAATCCACTCCTCATTTAATCCCTCTTTCAAATGGAAGAGACTAGTCACTTCTTAGGTCATTGTGCCACAGATGTTTTTGGATGGAAAGGATTAACCTTCGTTCCTTGTAAATGAGTGTGAGGTTTGCAATGTAACACCCACAGACAGTATCTGACCTATGCAAGTTTTTTAAAAATTGCCCCGCAAAAAAAAAAGCTCTTAATTTTTTCTCTCCCAAAGCAAAAGTCTCATGGTTCTGGCCAGCAAGATGTTGGGAGACTTAGGGGATTATCACAGGGGGTAAGGCAGGATCTCTCCCATCCTTCCCCCCTCCTTATCACATCCACATTTATCTAGTCCTTCTCCCAACAGTGGCCCCATCATTATATTAACGTGAGTTTCTATTAATACAAACTGACAGGGCCATGCCAGTTCAGGGCAGGAGAAGATCGTCGTCTAAAAATCTTATCATGATCACGTGATAAGAACATGTCATGGAGGCGGTAATGACAGTGCTGTGTGATAATGTTTCTGGCAATAGCACGGGAAGGACAAGGAAAGGACAGGACAAAGATGTCCCGTCTCCCATGTGATAATTGCCTTAATGTTACCTGGAATGACTAACAGGATTATTTTACTTGTTCCTCAGGTCCTTTTTTGGAGCCCCGAGATACTGGGAGTAATGGACTGGAAACTATGGATTCATGGAATGAAACAAATCTCTGCTTTTGTTCATATACAGCACCACTATGTCCTGTTGGAAGAGAGGTCAGAGATTTCTCAGCTTAGACCTTTTGGATTCTTGAATGAGCAAAAAAAAAAAAAAAAAAAGATACATGTGTTGGTAAGGCTTGGCCAACTTACAAGACAGTGGAACAGTATGAAGATGCTACCAAGCTGGATAATTTAAATACTTTCAATATCTCTGTGTCCAGAGTGTACCCTGATAAGACTCTAGGATCATGCTATTTGATCTTTCAAAGGAACTTTTCTGAACAGTTACAAAAAAGGTACTGTATTTTGCATGGCTTGCCATCTCACAATACAGCACTGAATTAAAGTAATGAGGGTAAAGAGACCAATTACAAGACAGGAATGTTTGGGGATGTCAGTGGATCAAAAAGCAGCTGAACCTTGAAAAGCTTTCCTCTTTTTCTCTTCTTTTCTCCTCTACCTTTTTGTATTGATAGTGAGAGAAGATTCCATATTTACAGTGAGTTATTTTTTTCCAACTGAGAGCGTTCCACAAAGTCTTTCACAGCTCAATTGATTTATTTTCTTAATTGTTATTATTGTCCCTTGGTGAGGCTTGGGATTCTCTAGTCATTTTATTTCTTCACCCCCTTTTATCCCAGGCTTAATTTTTCCAGTCTAAATATTTCTGGATTCCTCTTCCTCAACCTCCACATGAGCATTCAGGAACCTGCCTCTTAGAATAGGTAACCACTGATTTTTTTTCTTCCTGAATATTTAGGCCTGTTAAGATCCTGGGAATGTAGTACAGTTTATTAAAATAGGGCTGGAGGCAGCTGCAGACCACCCCTTAGGGACAGTCTGCACAGCCTCTTGCTTGTTATACTGGATCTTCTTAGAAGATCCAGAGCCCTCTGTTCTGATGCCAGGCAGCTATTCAAAATGTGTCCTGCTGAGCCATCCAGAGCATCTCCCGCTGCTGCCAGTAACTTACCCTGAGGTCAGATTGAGGTGCCTAGCCGTGTGATCAAGGCTGGACACCTCATTCTGACCGCAGTGAAGTGACTCATGGCAGTGGTGGAATCACCAGGTGACTCACATGTCTGGAGTCAGAACAGATGGTCTTTATAATGCAGGAGAGCTGGGAAAGCTCCGGCACCACAATACTCTGAGCTGCCCTGTGCCAGGGCAGACAGGACCTGTGTTACCATGAAAGCAAATATGACTTGCACGGCATTCAATGAAAGGGGAGAGGGAATGTAGATTTTAATTTTTCAACTGTGACACAAACCAAGATCCAGCAAGGTGTAGTAGTTTGAGTATTGGACTATGACTGGAGACCAGCATTTGATTCCTGAAATCTACTGGGTGACCTTGGGCAAGTCACATTCTCTCAGCCTCAGGGGAAGGCAATGGCAAACTGTTATGAATAAATCTTTGCCAAGAAAACATTGTGATGGGTTTGCCTTAGGGTCACCATAAGTCAGAAACAACTTGAAGGCCCAGAACAACAATCCACTATCACTATCATAAGTGGATATGCATGAGAATTAGAGTGGAAAAATGAGGCATGCAGTATTTTGATGCTTCCTGGTACTCCAGTAGTATGTAACAACAGCACAGCACCAGGATTAGGTAAGGATTCAGCCCTCAGCACCAAACCCTTGAGCAGTGATGCATCCAAAGATATAATAATGAGTTGCATTGATGAGGCACTTGAAAGGTCTCCAAACATTGTCCCATTTTTCATTTAGTCACCCTTTAGCCTCCGATAATGACTGCTCTGAAAGAGACATGTCTATAAGTATGGGCAAATTATTCACTTCCACTCAAGCAGCCAAAAGATAAGAGCAGTGAAGAAGATCACTACAGCGTCAGCTTCTTAAATGTAATAACTAGTAAACCTCCCTAGAAAATGAACAAGATAAGAACTGTAACAGAGCTTAACATTTCTGTAGTACTTTTTAGTATGCAAACTGTCATAATCGATAATTTTAATAATCAGATAGTGCCAGCGGGCTGTCAACATTTTATGTTCAGTGACACAGTGAGTAAAACTACAGCAAAAGCAGCAAATTGAGAGGTTTGAGAATTCAAGTCTGCTTTGACTTTCATGTGCTCTCTTCAAGAAGCCCTTACCTGAAATCCAGGATGAATGGTGGTTATATTGTGGCAAAGGACACTCTGTACATGCTCAAAGAACTTGATTTGTGTTATTAAATGCAACTACATCACACTGTTCTTCTAAGGCATTTATTGCAGAGGAAATAAGCTTTGCCCTTTACCTGTACAAAAATTTTGTAAGGGGTGAGCCCAAAATATTGGCCTGTTACAGACAGCCAAAATAAAGCTGCTTCGAGTCACAGGGGAGCGTGGCTTTGGTGCGACTTCTGGACTCTTAGGACACATGCATCATTGAAACACCATACCTCCACTGTGACTCGAAGCAGCTTTATTTTGGCTGTCTGTAACAGGCCATTGTGACTTTCCCAGAGTTGGGAGTCAAATACTTTTAGAACTATAAATCCAGAATCCCCAAGCAGGCATGACTGCTGACAATGATAGTTAGGGGTTTCTAGGGATTGTAATCCAAAACAAAATATTTTCAAGGTTGTAATACTATCTAAAACCAGTTAAAGAGGAAATGACTTTGTTTTATACTACACTAAATAATTTTTCCCATACTCTGAGCCACCCAGTGAGTTCCATCAAGCCAAAACCACAGATATAATCTGAAAAGTGATCTTTTCCCGTTTGTATCCTAAAAGCACAGGACATACCATTTTTGATGCTAGAATTTCATAATGTAAAATATCAGGTGATTTTATGTTTTTATTTATTAAAATAATTTAATCTCTTCAGGGCACACTGCCCTCAGAAGGCAACTTTCATAGAAAATGTGAACATACAGTTTTAGATGTGTGTGTTTTTAAACACACACACCACAGTAGCAAAACCAATTAGAGACTTTTAACAACAGTAGAAAGGGTAAACAGGGGCTAAATATACGATTTTTTCAATAAGTGCATTGACCAAGGGTACATTTACACTGTAGAAATAATGCAGTTTGGCACCAGTTTAAGTACTGCTACTCCTTCCTATGGAATCTTAGGATTTGTAGTTTTACAATATTTTAACCACTGACAAAAAAAGTTCTGGGGACTCACAAAACTACAAATCCCAGGATTCTGAAGGATGGAACCATGGCAGTTAAAGTGGTATCAGACTTCATTCTTTGTACAGTGTAGATGCGGCCTTGGTGCTGCCATCCAAAGCAATAACTTTTCCAAGTTTTGATATATTGGTATCATTGAGCAGAAGAAATGTTCTTACTCACGGCTGCACAAATTTGTAAAGTGAAGTTCAAGTCACAGTGTGAAATAACACAAAAAGGATGGTTAATGGTTTGTAAGACCTGGCTATAAGCAGAATCCTGAGCTTCGTTGGGCAGTGGTGGCAATAGAGCATGCAATAAGGTGATACTCTTCACCTAGAACTTGTACATGCTTCTATAAAGACAAAGCAAGTAAATGGGCTATTATAGTCAGAGACCGGGGAAACTTTAGTTCAAATTCCCATTGAGACATGAAACACACTAGGTGATCAATGAGTATCTTTTAACCTACCTTACATCACAGGATGGTTGTTCAGATAAAAATAGAGATGAAGATATTCAAATAAAAATGGAGATAAGGAGGCCACATATACTACTGTGAGCTTCTCAAAAGAACAGTAAAATACAAATGTAACCAATTTTCTAAAAACTAAATAAATAGTTTGGGGGGATAAGGGCTGCAGTGGGAAGTAAGATCATCCAAAGACATAATGGCCTGTTACAGACTGCCAAAATAAAGCTGCTTCGGGTCTCTTTGGAGGTATGCTGTTTAAATGATGCATGGGTCCTAAGAGTCCAGAGGTCGCGCCAAAGCCACACTCCATTCCTAAGCACTGGAGTGCAGCTTTGGTGCAGCTTCTGGATTCTTGGGATGCATGCATCATTTAAATAGCATACCTCCAAAGAGACCCGAAGCAGCTTTATTTTGGCAGTCTGTAACAGGCCAATATAGCTTACCATAAGGGTTACAGGAGATGCTTCATCTGCATAGCACCCATTGAGGCTCACAAAGACTCATCATTTCAGAGTGTAGACCTTAAAATATTAGTACAGTACAGTAGACCCTTGTTATACGCTGGGGTTTGGTTCCAAGATCCCTGCTGGATAACAAAATCCATGTATATTCAAGTCCCATTGAATATACTGACATAGCAAAATGGTGTCCCTTATAAAAAATGGAAAATCAAGGTTTGATATTTGAAATTGATACTTTTTTAAACATTTTCAAAACATGGATGCTTGAATCCATGCATAAAAAATCCGTGTATAAGAAGGGCCGACTGTCAAAGACAGAAAGACACAGTGACATCTCAAATGAGTAAAAGCTAAATTGACAATGTTTCTCAGATTTTAGACCATTTTTTATAAAATCTTGAGAGTGGAACTAGAGGTTTGTATATATGGAGTTAATCTAGTGCTCACCTTTAAATACATGAAGTTGATTAGGAGGGGGTGCACATTTATTAATATTTGCATCTCTCTGCATCTTAACAGCTTGTATTGCAATGATAAATTCAAATAACATACCAGCTTAGATTGTCTATAAACTGAACCAGGTTGTCATGGGTTTGAGAGCAGGAAGTGTGCAAAAATCCTAAAAGCACATACCTGGATCAGCAGCTTTGTATGCCATACATTGCTAACATACCTTGAAATTATCTGGCACAACCCAACAAAGAGAGTAGCTGTGGTGAGCGTGATCAATTTCCAGCTAATGTTTTGCCGGACAGTGCCCAGCCTGTACTTTGCGATTCCCCCCCCCCCATCCCATCTTCTAAAGGAGAGGGAGGAAGGCTTTCTCCGTTTGCTTTTTCATACATCCTGACACTATTACTCAGGTTGCTTTCAGAATCTGAAAATCCAAGAAATATATTCACAGATGTTCCCTTGTTTGTTTGTTGACTCTGTGTAATTTGTTTGCCCTAATTTGTTTTTGTCTGTCAAGGGACTTCCCTTTTTAATTTCCCTTTCTCTGTTTACCACTCTTTGTGGAGCAGCGGTCTGTTAAGCTGTGAGAGGCACATGCCAAATTAAAAAAAAGAGAGAGGAGGCCTTGCAGATTGTTTTAAGCATAGGCTGCCCCTTTGGGCCTGCGGGCCGTGCTTGAAGCCTGCACCTGCTCCTCCCCCAGAGACCCAGGGCTCCTGATCTTTATCCCCTGCCTTTAAGCTGCCTGATTCCTATTATCCAAAGTCAAACAGCGTTCTCTACATTCACGCCTCCAGCACTTGGCATGAAATTAATAAGCCTGGCTGATATATTTCCCTGGAAGCCTGCCACTCTTTAACAGTGGTGTTAGATTAAAAATTTTGGCATGGTTAATGAACAGGGAAAAGCCAGAGCCAAAAGTTTCATGCAGCAATGCAAAGATTTGGAGGGGGGGGGAGAAAGCTGGTATTATGAAAAGAATACCAACTTTGTTCACATTTTCTGAATGCCATCCTAATTACAGAGCTAGACAACATACACAACAGAATAGACAGAGCTGGAAGAAAGGGCATGTTCTCATCCTGCCCTCGCATTTAGATTTTTATCGCCAGTCTTTTCAATCGCATACTATTATGCTATATTATCTCAAAAAGCAATAATAGCTGTTTGTGCTCAAAAAGAGAAGACGTCCGTCTCGCCTTTGTTAGCTACAGTTGCAGAAAAACTCAATTTACAGTTGAAATGTAAGCAAGAAGCTCACAAACTTTGTGAACATTAAGACATCAGTGTCTCTGAACTAAAAGCAAGCTTAAGGTGTTGCCAGAAATGCTCGTAAATACAATTAATGGCCACTGAAATCAAGGAAAGATATGTTTGAGAAAGTTTGGGATACAAGAAACATTATCTGGAAATGAGTTTGGGCATGAGTTGGAAGCTATTTGTCTCTGAACGCATGGTATTTTGAGCTCTTGTTTGTTTCATGAAGAAGGCAGCATTAAATTGATAGGTACCTGTGGTATGATGAACACAGGCTCCAGGCTCCTTCCTCAAGCTCTTATTTTGGTCTGCTGCAGGCCTGTACTCTACAGCCATTCTAGGGAGGTGTTATAATCTTGCATATTAAATAGTTATGCCAGGAAGGGCCTTGCCATTATATACAGTCAGATAGGACCTCGGGCAACAGATGCTGTGAGACAAGTTCCAGACTAGACTCTGTATGTCAACTGGCCTGCTCTCAGTGAACAGTTATGGTAGAAAGAGATTCAGCAACCAGTCTGGTCAGCTTCTCCCCAAGAAAGAGAGGGAAAGCATCAACATGTTCCTCATTTCAACCAGGAAAAGGTCTTGGGACAGCCTTGAATTAAGTTATCATCATCTACACCTGAATCTAATATTTAAAGTATAAGAAATGATGTATATTTCTCTGAATGAAGATAAATCAAATTCAGCTTCTTTGGCAATTTAATAATAGTAGCAGTAGCAGCACAAACAGCAAGAACAATTTCTTCTTTAGGCTGGCTGACACTTGCACATTGATGATGGCATGGAAGTATAATGACAATCTGTAAGTATAAATGAGACACTACCAAGAAACCCACTTTCATATAAACCCACTGATGTCACTTTAGGATCAAACTAAATGCCACTTTTATTGTATGAAGATGTAGTTTTACGTTAGCAGCCACACTAGGTTTTTAAAAAAATAATAATTGGTAGATGTAGGGGCAAATGAGCATAGTCGTTCCAATGACAAAGGGGTAATGACTTCACTCTGGGTTTTAGTCCAAACTTTAAAGGAGTTGCCCAATTTAGCTGATAGGGTTCGATAAGAGGCTCATTCTCCTCTCCATGTATTATGAACCCAATGAAAATCACCCAGAAGGAAGGTATTCTTAAACTTTATTCCTTGCTAACCATGCTTTTCAAAGAATCAAGCAATGTGCACACATGTGTGCTATCCTTCTATTTAGTAAAGCAGCTCCTTCTCCTTTTCATAGCCCACACTCAGACCTCATTTTTGATCTTCTGCAAACTGTTCAGACCTCACCCTTACCATTTTACTCTACATAGGCGGGTTATAAACCGCCATATAGTACACGACGAGCGCGTACTAGGGTTAGGAAGGGGCTGTGCTTCCGCACCCCCCTAACCCTAGTACGCACTCCGCACGCACAAAATGGCGGCGGCCATTCCACACGGCCGCCGCCATCTTGACATAGTGGACGCGCTGCGTCCGCACGTTGCGCCCCGGAAATGACACAGCGAGCACGTGACTAGCGCCTCGTGGCGTCTCTTCCGGGGCCTGAGAAGGAGCGCAATTTCCGCGCTCCTTCTCTGCAGCGTCCGGGAGCTGCGCGGTTTAAAGGCTGCAGCTCCCGGATGCTGCAAGCGGAGGCAGAGCCAGATCGCCGCTTTTTGGCGGTCTGTAACCCACCTTAATTCCATTCACACTATTCATAAATCATAGCACACCTATACCCTGTGTAGCACTAAGAGCAACTCCCTTGCAACTCCCTTGTTGCAACAGCTCCACTGGTGTGAGCCTGTTTCTGGAGACAGTTCAAAGTGCTGGTTAGAGCTTTAAAGTTCTACATGGCTCAGGTCAAGATTAGTTGACCATATTCTCCCTTATGCTTTGAGTTATGCTGAGGAAGTCTTTCTCTCTATCTCACCTCCTTCACAGGTATAGCTGGTAGGAACATGGAGAAGGCATTTTCTCTGGCTTCCCCAGACTCTGGAAACCCTTCCCACCCTCACTACTTTCTTTTCCCAGACAAAGACTTTTCTATTCCAACAGGCATTTGAGGATTGATAATATAAGGCTCACCTTATACAATGCAGCAAATATTGCTAATTGTGTTGGTCTGTGTGTTTTAATGATGTAGGTTTTAACCAGGTTTTAATTTTTTCTTGTGTTATAACTTTTGTATTTTGTGGGTTTTTTACAAGTCTTTTCATTGTAGTATGCCTCTTTGAGTCCCAATCAATGAATAATAATCAGTAATGTACAGTAGTGGTCAGAATGTCAGACTGGGACCTGGGAGATCTAGTTTCAAGTCCACACTTGAAACTCCCTGAGCAATGAAACTCAGGTGGAAACCCTTGGTCACCCTTTGTCTTCACCTTGCTTATCTCACAATGTTGTTGTGAAGATAAACATGGAGGGGAGTAAGATGGGATATAATGATTAATAACAAATATAAATGAAACTATCTATATAAACAATATTCATATCAAGATTTTTAATATGTTGAATGCACAATTCCCACAGTTGGTCTTGAAAATGTTTATAGGATGCCTCCACTAGCTGTTTTCCATAGGATGTGTTCCATGTGTTCCAAGGCATGCCAACAATATACATCCTGCATTTCATATTGGATAGTTTCTCTTATTCAGCTCTTCAATGAGATATAAGTGAAAAGTAGAGTATGTGGTACTTCTTTCCTTTTTTTTAACTGAATTCCCACAATGATTTACCCAAAAGAGGTGGAAAGAGTTTTCCCACTGTTTAAGAGGGCTCTGCACACTAGGGTCTCCCACCATACTGTCACCCCAAAGCTATTATGTGATGCCTTGAACCATTTTGTCTAGGAGCCAATCTGTCTTACTAGCTACATGGACCAGTTTCCTATGCTGCTTCTTATAACAGCACTCAGCAATAGTGAATTACCTTCGTGTCAGAGGGACAGTGAATTCCCTCCAATTTTTCAGTGTGAATTTAAATGGAGCTATCCAAGGATTATCTACCAGCTTATTTGGGGGACAGGTTGCAGCACCTTGAGTGGCTATAACCTAGAACTTTAGGTATCACCACTTCACTGATATGGAGACCACAAACCACCAGAGACATTTTCACATCAGTACAGAGATCCAGCATGGTGTAGTGGTTTAAGCATTGGATTACAGCTCTGGAGACCAGGGTTCAAATTCCCACTTGGACATAGAAACCAACTTGTTGACCTTAGGCAGGTCACACTCTCTCTGTCTCAGACTCCCTCCAGGTCCATGATAGGTTTGTATTAGGGTCACCATCAGTCAGAAGCAACTTGAAGGCACACAGCAACAACAAAGAGAGAGACAATATGGCTTGAGTATTGGACTAAGACTGTAGACAACCAGGCTTTGAATCCCAGCTCAGGTACGGAAACCCACTAGGTGACCTGGGGAGCGGGAGAGGAATCACACTCTCTTGGCTTCAGAGAAAGGTAGCAGCAAACATCCTCTGTATAAATATTTAGAAGAACATCTTAGAGTGGGGTCAGCATTGGCTTCAAGGCACATAACAACAACATAAGTAGAAGAGTGTTTGGTCTGTGCATAATAAGTGACTTAAATCCAAGAAGAAACAGGTGTGGCATTTTAAAAGGTGAGTTGATTTAAAAGGCGAGTTGATTCTTGAGAAATCAAGAATGTCAAGATGTTTCTTACTGCTATAAAGAAAAAAGAAAAAACGTTTCATAGCTCAGAAGCCACACTCTTTACTTGGCATCAGACTGATGACAAAAAGGTTGAAGGAAAGGCTGGATGCCTGAAGACCCAGAAGAGGATCAGCCATCAGACTTTCACCAGAGACTTCCATAAAAAGGGAACCCCAAGAGCAAATGATGCCTTCACCTGCATAGCCTGATGCAGTCACCCTGCTTTCCTCCTCCTCTTCAAAATCTTTGGCAGCCCCAGAGAGTGTTGCTCAGCTCCCATATTACATCCAGTAGTAGCAGGAGATTCTCCATCTGAAAGACCAATGGTACCTCAGGGGTAGAGTCTGGCTTCTTTAACTCCAAAGATATGCCTCACAGGGCAAAGAGCTCAAAATGCCAACCTGACAGCAAAATAACTTAATCTCTCAATTGGCTCCAGGCTTTTGCTAGAGCAACATGCCAAGGTTGCTGCTCTTGTGAGAATTGTAACCAGTTTGACTCTATGTACCCAGTTCGGTGCTGTGCTGTCCATGGTGCTGATCTCTTGCAACATAGCCTGGGCTGCTAAGCTTTGCCACCAGTATTCCCTGAAGCCCCAGTCTGGAACAGGATGAAACAGATCTAATGCATATATATTGAACCTCTACATTAAGCAGATGTTTAGCCTAGTGAAGAGCCGATAAGCTTACTGAAATTCAAGATGTTACTGTTTGCGTGGTCCACGCTGCAGAAAGAAAAATCCAAAGCTTCCATTTCTCACCTGGGCTCTTGGTTTATTGGGCAAAGTTCCAAAATGAAGATCTTGTTGATGGAATGAGGGCTGCCTTTCTAGCCAAATCTAATTAATCACCAAGGATTCTGTTTCAATGGATAGCCAGCAATTAAAACCAAATGCTCTTTTCTTTTGATGACATTTTTTTAAAAAAAGAAAAAGAAAAATAAGTAATGAAGGCAAATGAAAAAATATGACATGTGTTTCTTGCCTAGGAGAAAACATCCTTTTAACAACAGAAAGAAAATTATACATTTACATTCACATTTCCATTGCAGAATATTCAAACATATAGCTCTGATATATTCAAAGAGGAAACTGTGCACCCAAGCAAAGAAGAAAGTTGCTGTTATGGCAAGAAGGTCATTATCACCTTCCTCATATTCCTTCATATGCACCTTTTCCATATCTAGACAATTTGATAAGATTTACTTGTTGCTAACTGCCTCGAGTCGACCCCGACTCATGGTGACCCGGTGGATGAGACATCTCCAATCTGAGTCCTTTATTCTGCTCAGGTCCCATAAATTCAGTCCGATGACATCTCTGATTGACTCTAACCTTTTGCCGTATGGTCTTCCCTCTACCTTTCCAAGCATTCTTGTCTTTTCTAATGAGTCATGCCTTCTCATGATGCGGCCAAAGTACAACAGACTCAGAGCCAGTACAGACCGGCAAAAAAAAGCCACCTTACCAGCAGCTGGGAGGAGTCCTGTATGCCCCCCCTCCAAGCTGGCAGGAAGCTGCCGAGAAGCCACCCAGCCATTTACACAGTGGCAGCTTTACAGTGTTCTGGCAATGCAGTGTTTAGATACTGCATCCCACAGGAGTGCTGCAAAGCTGAGGTGGCAGCAGAGAAGCCAGCTTTTTGCCAGCTCAAAAAGGAGCAGCTTTCTCCCACTACTTTTTGCACCAGCAAATAGCCGGATTGGGGCCACAGCATGCAGTTGCCTGGTGCCATGGCACGTGGCTCCATGGGGCCCCAATACAGCATTTTGCAGTGGTCTGTTTCACCCCTCCTTTTCATAATCTTGATTCCAGGGAGAGTACAGGCTTGATCTGTTCAAGGGCCCATTTGTTTGTCTTTTTGGCTGTCCATAGTATCCTCAGCTCTCTTCTCCAGCATCACACCTCAGATGAGTTGATTCTCTTCCTATCGGCTTTTTTCACTGTCCAGCTCTCACATCTGTACACAATGATGGGGAATACAATGGTTTGGATAATTATAATTTTAGTGCCCAGCTGTATAGTTTTACTCTTTAGAAACTTGTCTAGTTCCTTCATAGCTGCCCTTCCCATTCCTAGTCTTCTTCTTATTTCTTGACCGCACTCACCATTCTGATTTATGTTTGATCCTAGGTATGAGAAATCTTTAACTATTTCAATTTCCTCAATGAACAGAATTTATGTATTTCTTCTGTGGTCATTATTTTTATTTTTTTTATGTTCAGCATTAAGCCTGCCTTTACACTTTCATCTTTGACCTTCCTTAGCAATTGTTTAGGGTCTAACAAATAGGAAATACAAATAACATCTTACCCCATTCTGACAACTACACGACTTACCCCAGACAGAGAGTCCACACAAAGGCAAGTTGCTGAAAGTGGCTTCTTTCATCAAGTCCTCTTAGGCATACTACCACAGGAGGAACAGCACTCTCAGAAGGAGCAAGGTCTACCCAAAGAAGAGGCCTCCAGGATTATGAGATTCATAGAAGGCTGACTATGGTCAACAAGTAGCTATCTGTGGGTCACTGTTAAAGGAGTGAAGTGAGGGAGTGCTGCTTTGGTTTAGGATGAGGACCTGCCAGATTTTGAGTGCATTGTGAAGCAAGATGTAGTGGATGTGGAGGCACAATGTCATTCATTTCTCTCACATCTGGTGTTATGGCACTGTATGAGCAGGGAGGTCTGGCAGTGAGGAAAGATTGGGTTTCTGCTTGTGGAGGACTATGGCTGCTGCTGTTGCTGCCTTTGGCTTGTCTCCTTGCTTGAGGTGGGAAAGCTGGCCTAGAAGAAAGTGAAATTGATTTCCCCCAGACTGATTGCAGAGATTTAAATAGAATTTCATGGAAAACATAGACCTGTCTCAGTGGATTTCTGGCTCTCCATAGGTGGCTTTTTAATCTGCTTTTTGCTAGCTCAAATTAAAGCAGTTCATTGAATAGGTTTTTTAAAGAAACCTTTAAGCAATGTGGCGTGATACTTTTTGCAGTTTAAACCATGCCATTTTCCAAGATATTCCATTTAATTCCTCCTCCTTCTCCTTTCCTTGTCCCTTCCCTTCCACTCCATCCTCAACAGTCTGCCATTGTTCCAACTAAGTTTCAGCTGTTGGAAGGTGCCTCTCTCCGTTTTATGAGTATGTTTTTTTTCACTAAAGATTAGTTTTTTCTCAAACTGTCTCTTGTACATGGAAGGTGGCATTTTTAGGGTACCTAACAAAATATGAGAGTCAATGTGATGTAGTGGTTTGAGCACTGAACTATGGAGACCAGGGTTCAGTTCCCCACTCAGCCATGGAAATCCACTCTCAGCCCCAGAAAATCCATGATAGGGCTGCCTTAGGGCCACCATAAGACAGAAATGACTTGAAGGCACACAACAACATGCTTGGAAAATGAGTTTTCTATTAGTATATAGAATGATAAGAATGTAAACCACAGCCAGCTATGATGGCTGGTTGTTGTTGTTGTTGTTTTTGGGGGGGGGTTGGTCAAAATATCAAGCCAATATCCTAACTGAGCCCAGCAAATAAAACTGTGATGTATCTTTACCTGATTATTAACAAATTCAAACTGTTTTGAAATTATTCCGTTTTTTTGTCCTTGAAAAGCACTTAGACTACAAATTTATGTTGCTGCTAATGCTTCTTCTTCAGCACTCTAAAGTTCCCAAGATTCACACAAAATAAACAGGTTGGAAAGTGACTTAAACATGTAGTGAATATCTGGACATCTGTACCTCATTTTAAATTTTCCTGTGTGTAATTCATAATGTTGAGATGATCAAAATCACAATCCCTGATGGACTAAAATGGAGGGTCTGCTCATCAGCATGTATGGCTGGAACTCATGTCTTTGTTGATGGACTCACATGTACAGGAAATAGGAATTGACTAGTTTCATGATGTCATTATTTAGCTATGATGTTACAACATGCAGTGTCCATTGCAAAATGGTAGCTAGTTCAGTGACTGATGCACCATGGCTTCAATGTGTAATGGACACTGATGTACATTAGTGTACTCCTTATGTGTATCATGTGCAGTTCCTATCACTAGGTAGGAAATGCTGAAGCATAATAGAAGTGCCTAATGTGCATCAGAAGTGCTCATTGTGTATCAGAAATGTCAAATGCTCAATCTGGAGCCCCCAATGCACATTAGAAGCATCCAATGTACATCAGATGTACATCTTCAAATCCAAAAGGGTTTTGTTGCATTTTTGCCACGTAGATACAAAAGGTAGAGCATGATGTAGACAACAAGTCAGGGAACCCTGGTTGTGCAGTGGCTAAATGCCAATGCTGCAGCCACAAGGTTGTGAGTTCAATCCCAGGGGCTCCAAGGTTGACTCAGCCTTCCATCCTTTCGTAGGTCAATAAAATGAATACCCAACTTCTTTGAGGCAATTAGCTTACAGACTGTAAACTGCTCAGAGAGTGCTGAGTTCACTGATAAGTGGCATAGAAATGTACAAACTATTGCTACTGCTATGATGTAGAGTCTCAGCCAACATTATTCCAATTGGTATTTCATTGCCTCTCCTGGTCTTCCAACTCCTTGGAATGAGTAGCACCATCATAACTAAATCATGAGGAAAGCAATGAAAGACAAAACAAACATGTTACACAGTGCCTTTGGGACAGATATATGCTGGCCTAAATTCTATTGTAATCCCAACTAGAGTAGATCCACTGAATCACTGCAGTCCAATTCTTATTTAAGTTTCATTGATTGAATGGCTTCCCTCTAGTTTGGTCTCAGGATTCAGGCTATTGAACACAAGCATCCTCAGACTCTGTCTTTGTTAGGTTCCCAAAATGCTGCTTCCAACATTTTTGGTACTTTAGTACTCCTGCAGGAATGAAACATATGTGCACATAACTGAGCATGCACAGCTCACTGTTGCATGTAACAATATCCATCTGTGCACTATTTGTAAATGAGTTGTATATTCAGCAATGAAACTCCTGGGAAAGGTCAAGCCATCCCTTTTCTGCTGAGAAGTAAACAGTGACCAGTGGAAGGATGCAATGGAAAAAATTCACCCAGATGAATCTCCAGCAGAGATTTGGCACAAAATTTTTGCTTCCCTCACTTCAAGAAAAAGTCTCACTTTTCATGGTTGTCTAGGAAACATTTTTGCCTTTCACTCTCATTTATCTCCCAAATCCTTGAATGTGTTGTGTTCTATTTCCACCTAGACTTCCCCTCTTTCATCTTTCCCCTGATCCCATTAAATGTAGATTTCTCTGTCTCTGTACAGCGCATTAAAAGATACCTCAGGGATCAGCCACTATAACCAGAGCTGGCTAAAATTTT
This sequence comes from Sceloporus undulatus, assembly GCF_019175285.1. Taxonomy (NCBI): domain Eukaryota; kingdom Metazoa; phylum Chordata; class Lepidosauria; order Squamata; family Phrynosomatidae; genus Sceloporus; species Sceloporus undulatus. Next base: position 117,201,415 of record NC_056522.1, on the reverse strand, counting down.
AATGGACCAATCTTCATTCACAAACCATTTGAAGATTCTCTCTTTCTCCTCCCTTCCCCCTTTGTCCAAACTGCTTTTATATTCTTTGAAATATATTGTTTGCATTCTTTTTTCATGCACACATATTTTCTTTTTTACAAACAGAATAAATTGCTAGAAGATGGGAATTATTAGACTACCTGGTTTTATCTCTCCTCTTTTCATTTTGTAATATCTTACTTCCAGAATTTTGAAATGTTACATTTTGGACTATAGCTCCCAGAATCCCCCAGCCAACATGGCCACCGGTTGTAGTACAAAAAAGTAAGTTTTCCAGGCTCTGATTCCTTTCTCATCTCTTGTCTGAGTTCGTCTGCTTTTGGTATTAAGTTCTGTGTGTATGTGTGCCTTCAGGTCACAGGTCAACTTACAGTGATCCCATGGATTTCCTACAGTTTTCTTAGTCAGGGAATACTTGGAGGTGGTTTTATCAGTTCCTTTCTCTGAACAGTCTACAGTACCTGGGATTCATTGGTCACCTCCTATCCAAATACTAGCAGGGCTGATGCTGCTCAGCTTCCAAGATCTGATGGGCTCTGATGTCGTTTGAGTATTTAGGCATGTATGGTGGTGAAGATAGGACAGCTTTAATAAAACACATGAGCCATCTCGACTGACTCCTACCAAATTTAACTAAATCATGCCCCCACCCCCAAAAAGGCTTCTAAAAACTACTGACTAGTGAATCCACCACAAGAAGTAAGTCAAACAGAACCTCTCTTCGTCCTCTACAATTTTGGGGAAGTTTTGGAATTTGAAAGCTGAAGGAAATGGAATGATATTGACTCTGTGCCCTGGAAACATTTTGTATAGATTAAACCCCTCTACAGTGGAGCAGCTCTGTGGAGTGTAACTATATGAATAAAGGAACATATGAAGTGAAAGAGCCCACAATCACTTCCCAGTAGTGAGTGTGCTGGCTTAAAAACAAAATGTGTCACTGCCCCACTATAAAGTGATATCACTGCACTTCAGGTACTAAAAAAAAAGAGTAGTATGAGGAGAGGAAATTGTGACAGAATAGACAAAGGAGGAAAAAGAAGAAAGTTATCCAAACAGTTTGAAAACTGATTTGAATTGATGCCAATACATGGAAATAGAAGCACCTTAAAGTCTTGTAATTTGGAATGTATGAACTGAACTTCAAGGTTAATCCTCTCCCACAGGAATCAATGGGGATAATTAAAATAGCTTACTTTGGCTTTGTTCTCTGATACGGATGCAGGGAACAGAAAGTAGTTTTATTCTGTCATCCTATGAGAAATCCTCCACCCATTTTTGACTTCAGCAATGACCCAGAGAAAATGGCAGTGTCCCACCTCCTGTGCTATTATATGGGGTAGGGGAGGGAGAAGTGTTTCCCAAACATCATGCCACCAATAGTGTTTTGCTCCTCTTTTATTTCTGCTTTTGGGAAACAGACTCATTTTGGGTTCAACTGCTGAACATTGACCTTTCAGAAACAAAGTGATTAATCTCCTCTGTGCCTCAGAGTATAATTCAGCATCTACTTTCAGTTTAAAAAGAGAAGGAGAAGAATCTATTTGCACACACCAGAAATACCTGGCTCCAAACCTCCCCTTTTCTGGAACATTCAGGGATGCTGATGTTCACCACACACATGGAAAGTGTCAGGTTTTCTCCCTTGGGTATCCCTCACACTCTGCCAGGTTTCTAGTTGGCTTTAGCTTTAGGGCAGATGCTTGGCTGAATCTCTCATTGCTACAGGGGCTGTGAAGCTGAGTGGTTTTTTGCTTATCGGGGGGAAAAGGAAAAACACAAATCACTCTCTGCCACAGAAGCTGGGGTTACAAGGGGTGCGCCAAATGGTCAGTTCATTGCAAGCATCACCATCTTCAAGTAATTCAACCCTCATACTTTGAAATGACCATTTTAACATTGTAATTATTTCCATCGACACCTATGACAAACAGACAACATTTTAAAAGTCAGCACTACTCACATTGCCCAAAAGAGCCAAATATTTGCCCAAAGTATTACTTTCCATAATAGCCACCAAAATAGGTGCAAACCAGGAGGGTGTTGAAGTTAATTTAAATAGCTGTTAGCCTTGCAGCAACTATCCTGTAATAAAACATCTTAGAATCTGTAAGATATCTGCTGGACAAGCACAGTGGTAGAGACTGAACGGCAGACCAAAAAGTCCCTGGTTTGAATTTCACCTCTTCCAGGAGTTCACTTGGTGACTGCAAACAGACAGATACATACACACACAGAGTGAGGTGTTCAATCCACCATCTGCAACATGGAGAATAGTAGATACAGAGTGGGAAGCTCCTGTAACCCTTAAAAAGGATGTGCAAACTTTTATTATATGGGGCAGCATTTAGTATCAAGTTTTAATGCTATTTGTGGAAGAAGAAAAGGTTCTTTCATGAAATCTTGTTCCAGTAGTAAACTTAAAGATGAGATAGGCTTTGGTGTATAGTTTGGGATTTGGAGGAACCAGGTCCAAGTTCTCAGTGAGCCAACTTCCTGGGCCAGACTTTTTTAAATAACCTATTTTGTAGACTTGAGCCTACCTCCTCCATGGATGCATGTTTATGAAGAAATAGGCTCAAGTCTATGAACACATAGTCTTCGAAGTCTCTACACTAATGCACAGAGCATGGGGAATAAGCAAGATTAACTTCAACTCCTAGCACAACAAAGCAAATATGATATAATAGGCCTCACTGAAACCTGGTGGGATGAGTCTCATAACTGGAATGTGGAAATAGAGGGGTATAACCCTTTTAAGAGAAATAGGCCAAACAGGAAAGGAGGAGGAATAGCACTATGGCGGGATACAAACCGCCATATAGTACGTATAGGATACGTACTAGGGTTAGGAAGGGGCGGTGCTTCCGCACCCCCCTAACCCTAGTACGTATCCTATACGTACAAGATGGCGGCGCCCCTTCTACATGGGTGCCGCCATCTTTACGTACTGGACGCATAGTGTCCAGATGTGTCGCGGTGCCTATGACGTCGCGAATGCGCCGGCGGCGCTTCGCGACATCATCAGTGCTCCGCAAGAAGAAGCTCCGAAATGGAGCTTCTTTTTTGCTCCGCACGGGAGTCGCGCGGTTTGGCTGCTGCGGCTCCCGCACAGAGCAAACTGCGGCGCCGGGGAAGCGCCGCAAAGCGGCGGTTTGTATCCCGCCTATATGTCACAGATATTTACACCAGTGAAGAGATCCAGGACATCAATCATGGAAGCCAGGTGGAGAGCATCTGGATAAAAATTAAAGGGGAGGGAGAGGCGCAACAAATGGGGATGTTACGGTGGGAGTCTACTTCAGACCCCCAAGTCCGATGGAGGAATTGGATGATATATTTCTAGAACAGATGACCACATAGTCAGAAAAGAGGTGTTGTGTGATGGGTGACTTCAACTATCCTGATATTTGCGGAAGTCAAACTCAGCAAAATCCTCAAGGTCTAGCAAATTCCTCACTTGCCTCAGAGACATTTCATTATCCAGAAGGTGGAAGAGGCAACACAGGGGATCAGCCATTTTGGATGTGATCCTATCCAACAAGGATGACCTAGTTAACAAGGATGACCTAGTTAAGGGGGTGCAAGTGGTGGGA
>NC_056522.1:117000191-117188114 GCF_019175285.1 Sceloporus undulatus | reverse complement strand
CAACTCTATGATTCTATGATTCTATGAAAGTTCCTGCTACCAACTTCTTTCTTTCAGTTAGTCTCAAAGATGCTACAATATGCCTTTGCATACTGATTTTCCAGACTAATATAGCAACATCTTTGTGTCCTTTCCATGTTATTTATACCTCTGGTATCAAATTTTCTATTAAAGAAGTCATACCCAGCAATACATCTATTTCATTAACTAAGGTATCCCTCTAACTGTAACTAGAAAAGTTGCTCATTGCATTTAAAAAAGCACTGCCAGTATTCCCACTCATTACTTCTGAAATACAGCTCGATTACATTTGTACTTCCCACCCACTCGCCTTAAGTCATCATAGATAGTTATAATTTGTTGTTGCTGTGTGCCTTCAAGTCTTTTCTGACGTATGGTGAGTAAGGCAAACCTATCGTGGGGTTTCTGGAGCTGGGAGAGTGTGACTCGCTCAAGGTCATCCAGTGAGTTTCTGTGACTGAGCTGGGAGTTGAACCCTGATCTCCAGAGTCATAATCCAGCACTGAAACCACTACACTATGCTGGCTCTCAGTTATAATACTGAAACTCTTCAGCTCCAAACTCTAGAGAATAAAGGGGAAGAGGAGGAAAAGCATCAGCATTTAATTGAGGTAACCAGAGGAAGAGAAGGTCATAAATTAAACTAATGAAACCAATAAAAATGGGCCCACCTACCTCAAACTTGAAACAATCATGTCTAACTTCTTCCTGTTGTTGTTATGTACCTTCAAGTCAACTATGGTATTATGTTCATTCAAGTCAATGTCTTGGGTAGATTGATCCAGAGGACACTTAACACTGTCTTCCTCTTAGGCTGAGAGAGAGAGAGTGTGTGATTTGCCCAAGAATTTTTGTTGTTGTTAACTGCCCCTGAGTCAATCTCAACCCATATCAGGAAACCATGGATGGCAGATAAAACACTGCAAGCAATAAAGGAAAGAAGAGAAGGGGGAAAGGGCGGGAGGTGGGGAGATAGGAACAAACCAAGAACCATGAATGCAACAGTACAAAAAGATAAAGGAAACTACTTCAATGATCAATGCCCAAGAAGACCCAATAGGTTTCCACGACTGAATGGGTGTTTGAAACCTTGTTTTTCCAGAGTCCTGAGCCCTAATACACAAATCACACTATGCTGGCTTCCATTATCATACATACTCCTTTTCAAGGGCATATCTTCTTTTTTCAGAGATAAAATTTCCATCCAGGCATATTTTTTACAATGTCCAGGTTTTCTTACAAAGATGAAAGAAGCAGGTGGTCAGGCAGCAGAGCTCTGAGGAGGCGGAGAAGGAGGAGAGGCATGCCAGGTTAAAGCAGGGAAAGGGAAGCCCCCAAAGCAGCCAGACTCAGCCCTATGGCTTATCAGAAGAGGCAGGAAGGTGGAAAGGAGAGACATCAAAAGTCTACTCAAGCCTTTTATGGGTGGGTGGGTGAGTGGGCATGCCTTCAAGCTGCCTGTTGACTTATGGCAACCCATTAATTTCACAGGGTCTTCTGTATGAGCTTTAGTTATGTTTTTAATTTTTGTATGTTTTTGTTTATGCAGTTTTATACTGTTTTTAGCTAGTTGATTTTAATTGTTTTTTATTATTTTATTGTAATATTTGTAAATGGTTTTATTTGTGTGCTGCCTTGGATCCCTTTCTAAGAGAAAAGTGGCATAGAAATGAAATAAATATATAAATAAATAGGCAAGGAGTACTCAGAGGTGGTTTTTCTAGTTCCTTGATCTGAAATATAGCCTACAGCATCTGGTATTTGTTGGTAATCTTCCATTCAAGTACTAAACAGGGCTGACCCGGGCTGCATCCACACAGCAGAAATAATCCAGTATGACACCACTTTATCTCCCATGGCTCCATGCTATGGAATTCTGTTTTGTGAGACATTTAGCCTTCTCCATCAAAGAGTTCTTGTGCCACTGCAAACTACAGTTCCCAGAATTCCATAGCATTGAGCCACAGCAGTTAAAGTGGTGTCAGTCTAGATTTTGCTTTCCTTTGCTACTTTCATTCTAACCAATAAACAAGGAAAGGCTATGCAGTGTTAAATATGGGCCTGAATTTCATTATGCACCTCCCTCTGTGATATATTTGCAAACATGCATGTAAGGTACTTCATGAAAACAGCATACTGCACAAAGGGGGTTAATGCCAATGTGTCTGGTTTTCTTAGAAGAGCTCACAGAATCCTTTAGCTCTGCTCTCTCAGTACAGCCAAGAAAGAGCTTCTTCTTTTTTTCTTGCAAAGCCCTACTCTGAGAAAACACTCTGCTTTCCAATCCTCAGTCTTCAGGAAGCAACTGAGGCTGCATGTGCACTGCAGAAATAATGCATTTTGACACTGCTTTAATGGCCATAGCAGTACTATGGAATACTGAGATCTGTAGTTTGTTGTGGTGCCAGAGCTTTCTGACATAGAAGGCTAAATTTCTCACAAAACGACAAATTCTACAATTCCATAGCCTTGAGCCATGGCAGTTAAAGCATTGTCAAACTGCATTATTTCTGCAGTGCAGATGCAGCCTGAGATATGGATTGTTAACCGTGTGTGTGTGTGTGTGTGTGTGTGTGTGTGTGTGTGTGTGTGTGTTGAAAGGGAAAGTTCTTTAATTTGGGTAGGAAATATGTTGTCATTTGGTGCCATTAGGCTCAGTGAGACAACTCCACTTAGGACCCTTTCACACTACCCAATTATAGCACTATGATTCCACTTTAACGGTCATGGCTCCATCCTACGGAATCCTGAGAATTATAAATGCCCTTTCTGAAAGAGCAAATCCCAGGTTTCTATAGGATGGAACCAGAGGATTTAAAATGCAATCATAGTGCTATCATGAGTAGTTTGAAAGGACCTGTGTTGCAAGAAGCCAATGGTGGCAGCTCCTCAGCTTTTCCTCCTGAGCCTCCAAGCCATTTCCTCTTATGGAAGAGAGAACAAAGTGCGCAACACAGCCAGTTCAACACATCGTAAATATCTGTCTTTAAGTGCCATGGAGAATGTTATCCTATTACCAGTATTATTTATTATTGATAACTTTATTTATAAAGCTGCCTTTCCCCCAACATTGGGACTCAAGATGGATTGCAGATTAAAATAAACACAAATACAGTTTAAACATGCCAAAATTGGTATTAAAATAGCATTAGATTATTAATTGCTGTGAAACCAGTTTAAAAGATGCAATTAAAAATGATTAAAAAGCCATTTTAAAACAAAACAATTAAAACTATATAGCACTCTTTTATGAAAGGCCTTTCTTTATCTTTTTCAATTCTTAAAAATAAAATAAAAAGTTTTCACTTGACATCAGGAAGATGACAAGAAAGGGCCATTTTAGACTCCCTAGGAAGGAAGTTGTAGAGCCTATGGGCAGCCATTGGTCTTATCTCACATCCCCATCAGCCATGCCTAGCAAGGTTGTAGGATTAAGAGAAAAGTCTTTCCTGAGCTTCTCAGAGCCTAGGCAGACTCATAGGGGGAGAGGCAGCCTGTAAACCTAAGAACTGAAGTAGGAATAAACCACCAATTCCAATAATGTCTGTGCATAAAATCTTGCATTTGGAGGAGCCAGTGTGGCATAATTGTTTGAGCACTGAACTATGGCTCTGGAGGCCAGGATTCGAGTCCATGGAAACTCACTGGGTGATCTTTGGCAAATTACACACTCTAAGTCTCGGAAAACCCCATGATGACCCTTAAGGCTGCCATAAATTAGAAATGACTTGTAAGCACACAGCAACATTTGCCCTAGGTAGGCAAGTGTCTTGGGCTATGCCTGCTGCAATTCCTGCTGCTGACAGGAAAAAGCAATCTGGTTGGGGAATGCTCGTATTTTACCTAACCATTATTTCAGCCGGGGTGACCTAGGTTCTTGCACATAGTGAAACTCTTCTTACATCATGCCATTGCACCGGCCCAGAGTTCCTCAGAAGTCCATGTAAATCTCTGTCAAAGAGCACCCAGTGGGGCTCTTACGCAGAGCTGCTACTTCCTAAACACCAGGCTCTGCAGGGTTCTCAGAGCCAAGCATTGTGGGCAAGATGACCGAGAAAAACACCTGTGCCAATTTTTCAGGTCTCCCTGCCTTGTTCAGGACCTGGGATTTTTTCCTAACTAACTCTGAAGATCCCTGGAAAAATCTAGTGGCCCTGCATTTAAGGCTGGACCCTAATTATCTTTTCAGTGGTGGTATGGTACTGCTCCTCCAGTCCAAACTCCTACTGTCCAAATCTCCTTTTCTTTTTAAAGAAAAGCTAGTTTCACCACACGTTTTGCATATAAATGGGCCCCCCCCCCCCCCCGGTCACACAAATGCCATCATTATTTTTTTAAAAAACACCCTCAATTTCACTTTAGATAAAAAGTTATTTGGAAACATTGACTCACAAAAAAATGCTACTCGACTTATTGTTTTGCACTTCTTTTTTTAAAAAAGGTAAAGACAAATAAATATTAGCACTAGTATTAGTACATTAGTATTATTATGTTAGAGTTGTTAATATTGATATTTCTTGGACTGCATATCCCTGTAGGAAGCCAAAGCAAATCTCAGCTCCTCATCATATGTTAAATGTTTTTATCTTCAGTCAGCATTATTGTTGGGTGCCGTAGCACAGCATCTTCACCCCCAAATGGATCAGATCTTTGCTAGATCAAATGGATTAGCTTTCTAGTGGTGTCCAACTGGAATGATGGCAACACAAAAGCAAGGAGGAGGTGTTCTTTTGGTTGGAGTCCACTTGGTGTTTTTAGCCTTGAGCACTGCCTCCAGCCACTTGCTCTTGCTTAAGAGGATCATTTGCCACTGATGTTTGCTTCAAGCATCAGCACATTGCAGTGATGTGCTGGAAGATAAACAAAGTTAATGGCCAGGCATGGGGCCAATGGGGATTACTGAGAGCATTAATATTCCATGCTTGTTCATATCCTTTTGAGCAGCTGACCTTAACTGCAGGCATTCCAGTACCCTGTATCCATGCAAGCTCTTGTAAATCCCATTGAAGTTTATAGGATCTCTGTGGGAAGTATCAATTCATCCCTAATGCCAGAAATCCAAGCAGAAGCTATGACTTTGTTCATGACATTGTTAACCACCTTTCCTGTCCTCCAGATGTTTTTGGACTACAATTCCAATCAGCTCTGACATTCTGACTGAAGTTGGTGGGAATTGCAGTACCGAACTTCTGACATGTCCCAGGCAAGGAAGGTTCTTTGCCCATATTGTTATCAGGCATGCACACTTTGAAATTTGGTAAAGCCCAGTTTATCTGTGAAATATTTCTTTATTTGTTCATTGCTTACAGTAGTAAGGTGTTGTTTGACAGAACCAAATTTCTGAAGCTCATAAATAACTGAGGAATGTGGCTGCCTTACACCAGGTGAGCCCATGAATCCATGTGGTCCTGCCTTGCATACTCCAGTCCAACAGGCTGCATCAGAGGGAGAAGATCCCAGAAGCAGTGTCATTCTATCACCCCTACTAAAGGACCATGCTTTTCCCCCTCTTTCCTATGCATCTCTTTTTCATTTTGTGTCATTTTTGGTAGATTATAAGATTATGGAGAAGGACTGTTTTTAAACTGTCTGTATATAAGCCACTGTGAGACACTTCTTTGGCTGTAAAAGCAGGAGGAAAATGCTATAAATAAAGGGAAATAAAATAAATAATTCAGCTGTTAACTTCAGAAGAGTCATGCCCACCACATGTTATCTGATTCCAGTAGCAGCTGATGGCTTCCATATCAGTGGAGTGGGGCATCCACTCCAGGTTTTACTCCAGAATTTAATGGAACTATCCAATGTGCAGAAATCTATCCACCTCAAACGGGACCAGCACCTTGGGTAACAGCTTTAAAATTTAGACTAAAACCCGGAGTAGGTTAATTTCCTCACCGCCATGGGAGCCACCAGTCACCACTGCCTAACCTTTAATTGAAGCTAGCATAGACAGAGCTTGGGATCTTGGGTGAACAAAGCACAAACTATAACCACTGAGCTGTGTCTCCTTTCACCTTGTGTTCTGTTAAGTCGCATATGGCTCCTCAGCCATCTATGGTGGTCTGCTAAGGATTTGGTAAGTCAATGTTCAGAGATGACAGGACAGTGTAGACCAGCGGTCGGCAACCTACGGCCCGCAGGCCGGATCCGACCCGGCGAGGCCTTGGGACCAGCCCCAGCCCGGTCCTGTCGCCGATTGCCGCCCCCGCCACAGCTTCTGCGCTGCTCTGGGCACCATTTTGAGTTCGACCCCCCCAGTTGTCTGAGGGACAGCAACCCGGCCCCCGGCTCAAAAAGGTTGCCTACCCCTGGTCTAGACAGTCATATAGACCACACTATATGATCAAGGTAGTATTTAGCTTTACAATGTTGTATGTAGGTTGGGTAATTGGCAGTGCAACCCAAAGTAGGACAGAATGGACAAGGACCCACTATTAAAATGAATGGTGCTGCTCCACGTCCCTTAAAGTTCAAGATTTATCTGTGTCATATCCAGAAGCCAAAAATGTGAGTACAGGACACCAAAACAGGCAGGAAAGACTGATTGGGAAGGGGAAGACTTCAGCAGCAGTTGCTGAACGTTACAAAAAACATCACATTTATAAATAGTCATGTTTCAATTTGTTCACCTGAGGCAGGAGCCTGAATCCCAACTAGAGTGGACTTAGTGAAACAATTGCTGAATATTGAATTAGTATGAATTGTGTGCCTTCGAGTCATTTTGAACTTATGGTGATTAGAAAGTGAACTTATCATGAGGTTTTCTAAGGCTGAGAGTATGTGACTCACCCAAGGTTACCCAGTGGGTTCCTACAGCTGAATGGGGAATCAAACCCATTACCTCCAGAGTCATAGTCCAATGCTCAGACCAGAAGGCCACACTGGCTCTCAAATCAATATATAGAGTAATCCAATTGTCTCTATGGGTTTTTCCTTGTTGGGACTAACCAAAGGGATTCAGGCCAGAAAATCCGAGATGTTCGCTCCCTGGGAGTAAAATAAAACAGAGCTAATTCCTCAAAAATTAAGGATTTGCTGCTTTTCCTGACACCCTTGATCACATGCCTAAAGAAGTCATCTCATTCTTCCTAATAGTAGGCTGACTTTGATGCTTATGGGTGGTTAACAACAACAAAAGTGATTCTCAGTAGACTCAGAGAAGCAAAAGAGGATTTGTACAGGAAGATGGAGCAAAGGATGGTCTGGATCAGCTGGGATAAACACAAGCAGTGCAAAAGCAATTCTCACAGCAACACAAACGCTTGAAGGAGGAAAGAAAAGCTAACATGAGGAAAGAATGAAAACACAATGAGATGGGGCCGAGATTGTCTAGAGGCAGACAATTGTTTTTTTTTTCACTGAGAAAAAAAGGCAGGGTAATGCCAACATTGTCTTTGAGTACACCCATTTATTTCTTTTGTGTCACTGCTGTCTTTGGTGGAACATATTCTGAAGGGTCTTAGAGCACCACAAAACATGAAAAACCTGCCAGGCTAATGATTATAGTGGGACAAGAAAAAGGATTATGTCCATCACTGCACCACCTTCTGTGATGGGTGGATGAAGATAATCAGCTGTGGAGCTTCAAAGAGAAAGAGACTGAGTCGCTGACTAAGGGAGAATCAGCCCTAGAGTTCTCCATCAATTACCATACTCTTCCTGACCTTAAAACAAAGAGAGACTGGCTTTTTTTCCATTAGCGCTAACTGGAACTGATAGTAGACATTTTAAAGGAGCATTAAGAAATAAGAACAACCACAAAAAGGAGGAGGAAGGGGTAAGAGAAGACTACAGAAGAGTGTTATAGCATGGCTGGAGAATGGCTTAGTCATTTACTGTATGTAGAAAATCACAAGACTCTTCCTCAATCTTGCTTTAATAAACAGAAAAGATACATAGGCAAGATAATATAATATTGCAATAGTGGGAAAGGGCAATTGAGAAAAGTAACAAGAGGGTGTTTTATATGGGCAGATACATACCATGAAAGATTATAATATGGTTGTAAAAGAAGATGAGAGAGGGGTTTGTAGGGGTGTAGGGGTTTGAGCATTAAGACTATGAATCTGAAGACCAAGGTTCAAATCCTGGCTCAGCCATGTAAACCCACTGGGTGACCTTGGACAAGTCACACGCTCTCAACCTCTGAGGATGGCAATGGCAAACTCTCCTGAAGAAACTTGCAAAGAAAACCCCATGGTAGGCTTGTCATAGGGCCACCATAAGTTGAAGGCATAACAACAAGAACAAAAGTAGAAGAAGACATGTTGATGCCTTGTGTGCCATATCTCAGAAACAGGATTTCCTTCCTCAAGCAGGTATCTTCTAGTTACATTGGACTACAACTCCCAGCCAATATGGCAATTGGCCATAGATTATGGAGAACATGGAGGCTGAGAATGATAGGTCTTGCCATCCAGCATTTGCCTAGTTAAAGGGAGGCTGCATTAAATAAAAATAGAAGTATTAAGATATGGTGATTCTTCAAGAGGAAAAACAAATAAATAAAATTCAGTATCTGTAGAGCTTAAGATGCTTCTAACTGTTTGTATTCTTTCAAGGAGCCTGACCTTGAGCACTTTGTAACAATTGTTCTTCTGCAGCTTTTGCCAGTAAGTAATACTAAGGGATTGGTAATGTTCATTTGCCATGCACTAGTGGTTAGCTGAACCAAAAAAAGTATGAAGAAAATGTATGAAGCACCAGACAGAACTGAAAATCAAATCCTCTTTCTGCATCAGTGTCAAATTTCTAGCTCCTGATATGATAGGAGTTCAGTGGGAAGGATGCCAGCTGATTAGAATACACAGATAGGACAACTGGAACTACATCACCTAAACCAAATCTTCTACTGCCCTCCTGTGGTACCTGCTGGAACAGCATTGGAGCAATTTCTCTTTGTTGTTTTAAGGCACCTGGTATTTATTATGTAGTCTGCAGTCAGTGCTCTTAATCAGCAACCATAATATACAGAATCTTTATGTCCTAATAGTCACCATCACTATAATTTTCTTGGTAACTCACATGGTAATAGCACTGGGCATTACAGTTTAACAATTAGCAGCAAATTGGGGGGGGGGATGCAGCAAAATGTGTTAAGGAAAGAAAAGGTGAACAATATCAAATCCAGACACTGAGACACCTGGACAAATAAAATTGATAATTCCAAACCATTGAAGCAATGGGATTATCTAAATGTCAATTTACCATTCAGCAAGTGATTCATTGAGTCCTCTCTGGCTAGAACTAGCATTTCCGTCCCGCACCCTCAGAACATCCGGGCAGCAATTACTAAAGGTGCCGGGGGCCAGACTTTCTTCCGTCACAAGGCGGACTTTTTCCATCGCTGCCCCGGCCCTTTGGAACACGCTGCCCGCCGAGCTCCGCTCGACTACCTCCCTGGCCCAATTTAAGAAGGACTTGAAGACCTTCTTATTCCAGCAAGCATTTCCCCCATAAAAATTCCTAAGGGCCTCCCTCCTCTTCCGTGGCCAGGAGGATGGGCTAATGGGGTTTTAGCTGTTTTAGCTGTTTGTTTTCATTATATAATTGTATGGTGTGGTTTTAATCTATTGTATGTATACGATTAATGTATGTAAACCGCCCTGATCTGGGGAAGGTGCGGTATATAAATAAAACTTTTATTATTATATTTATTATTATTTCGATTTAGGAGTCAAGAGCTCACCCAATGTGATATAGACTGGTTGTTTACATTCTTTAGCCTAAAGCAACTTGCCCCACACTAACTCAGGTGGAAGTAAGTGAGACCATTGTTCTTTAACTGATAACAAATAATGATGCATAACTTGGCTACAGCTGAATTGGCTACAACTGCCTTGCACACAAAAGGCCACAAGTTCTACCCCATTCCACCAAGTAGGAATGGAAAACAGCCCTTGAGAGCCCAGAAAAAGAATGCAAGTTACTGCAGAACAAGGCTCCTTTAGCTATTTGATGTGAGAAACTCGTAGTTATTCCCCCCCCCCCCCAATTCATCAGGAACTAGTAGCAAATTTCATGCCCACTGGCTAGAATTGTTTGTTTCTTGAAAATTCTTCAGTGACCAGCAGCCCATGAACTGGCCCTGGCCCATGGACCACTGCTTTCAGTAGCAACTTAAAGAAGACTTTAAATTAATAACAATTTACAAAATCAGAATACAAACACAGGGGAAAGGAGTGGAAGAACGAAGGGAAACAAAGCATTCATCAGGATGAATCCACCGAAATCAAAAGGGATTTAGTTAAGCATAGCTATGATGTTCCACTGATTTCCAGATATGACTAAAACAGGATCCATCCCATTCCATGGAGTCCATTCCAGTGCAAGAATCCCTGAAGAACGCACTTGGCATTATTTTCATGTATCCCTCTTATTGTCTTGGTGAGAAAATATCAGGTGTAATAGGTTTTACTTCATTTATTTGAACCCGATTTTCTCCCCAATCATGGGCAGTCCACCCCAGAAAGAATGGGCAAGACAGGGGGTTAAAGTGGATTGGCCCAGGAGATCATTCACTTCGTCACACAGGTTTGGTACCAATCTGTTCCTTTATTGAAAACAGAAGGGATTCTTGGCAAACAAAAGAACAGAAAGATTGTATATATGGGAGGGTATGGAATTTTTTTTTTAATCAAATGGGCATCAGACGGGCTGCAAACTCTTCAGGGCTGCAAACTACAAGACACTTGAAATGCTGTCCAGTCACACAAGACTTCTATAAAAGTATTTGTTTTCTTTAGTAATAATTAGCTACATTTATATTCCGATTTTTCCCCAAGGAGTTTAAGTCAGCATACATATCTCTCTTTCCCATTTTGTCCTCCCACAAACCTGTGAGGTAGGTCAGGGTGAGAAAGAGTGATGGGCACAAAGAGACTAGTACCTACTTTCCCATGTCCCAGCCTAACACTCTGACCTCAGTGGAAGCGCATGTGAAATGACCCAGACACATGCAAGGGGCTAACTGGGCAAGTCTGAGGTAATCAAACACTATCCTATTGGGGAAAGAGGATCAGTTCCATGGGAAGGGGGAAAGGACATTATCCCAGCTGTATTCTCATTCAGAGTGGGTACAGGCTGTATGTCCCAGGGTTAGGACAATTATTATTATACTTTATTTATATAGCACTGTGGATTTAAGATGTAAGAGTTCCTCTCTTTCAATTCAATGCTTGTTCTAAGGCAAGGGACAAGCAACACAAAACCACAAATGTAGATGGTGAAGACTTGAGTGGAAAAGTCTTGGAAAGTCCATAAATGGAAAAGTAGCTTGATAGGGAAGTGGGAATCTACCACTAAAAGAACCCTTAGATGTAGCCATGTAACCTCTGTTTGAAATGCTGCTGTGTGCTTCCAAATCATTTCCAACTTACGGTGACCCTAAGATGAATTTCTCACAGAGTTTTCACAATAAGATTGGTTCAGAGAGAGTTTAACATTGCCTTCCTCTTAGGCTGAGAGAGTGTGACTTGCCCAAGGTTACCCAGTGGGTTTCTATGGCCAAGAGGGAAACTTGAACCCTGATCTCCCAGAGTCTTAGTCTGGCACTCAGTGTCCTACACCACAGATCTCCGGTTTAATAAGAGAGCAGAAATCATCAAATAATCCCCCTCAGTTTATCCTTCCTGGAAATAAGACCTATATGGTGATCCACCATCAAGCTATCATTTTCCCTTAGGTACAAGCTGAAACACAGTAAAAGAAAAGATGTGTCAGGAAAATAACTTGTGGTCCACAGGAATCTTGAGATCTCCTCAACTCCCCTCTACACCATGAGTATTAAAAAATTGCTACTTGTTGTGAAAAGTAGGTTTGAGACGACAGGATATGGGATGCAATCTTACAGCACCTTTGAGACTAGCTGAGAGAAATACATTTGGAGCAAAAGCTTTCATAGACTGGGTAGACGCATCTGATGAAGTAGCCTTAGAGTCTGCACAGACTGGCCATTAAGACCAGCCTGGGGGTGGGGACAGGGTGTGGCGTCCACATAATGCATGCCCCAACTCCACCCCCATGGCTGCGTGACACCATGCACTGCATCACACAGCTCATGGCATACGGTGCTCCTCTGGAACTTCGTTTAAATGATGCAGCACCAAAGGAGCACCAAAAAGCTGTGGCACCAGTGGTTATTATGCCCTTTCCAAGGTGCAAAAAGGAGCCATTTTTGTGGCTCCTTTTTGTGCCATGGAAAGGCCAGATCAGAGCCACAGCATGCAGTTGCTGCAGCCCTGATCTGGCAAACATGAAGGTGGCTGCACAGTGGTCTGCACAGCCCCTTAGTCTACAAAAGCTTATGCTACAAATTTTTTTTTCTCAGTTACTCTCAAAGGTGGTACAAGATCACTTTGCATTTCATACCCTGCCATCTCAAACCCACTTTTCACAACAGGTAGCAAATTTTGCATGCTGTTACAGATTAACATGGCTAGGTCTTTGAATATTACTATCAGGTTTATGAGATGTCTGTCACTGTAGTAAACAAGGAAAATAATAAGCAAAATGTTGTTGTTGTTGTGATTTTATTTCAGTTCCTATTGAGAACAAATTCAACAGGAAAGAGGAATCCAAAGGGCTAGAAGAGAAGGGAGGGAGAAAAAGACCGACCTAGAGAGGAGAGAAGAATAAGAATCAAATCCTGTAATTCAGCATTGAGAACACTGCACAAGGCAAAGAGATTGGTGCATCCACTGAAATGTCCCACATCCAATATACATACATATTGTATGTACAGGTCTGTATGTCATCTCCAGATATTGTTATATAGACTGAAGTGGTTAATGTAGAAAATGTGTTCAAACAGGGAAATTGGAATGAGACCTTAAGTCCATTGGATTGTGCCCAAACACCAACTTGTTAAAAACATTATATTTGAAAAGGAGAGGAAGATACATTTTACAAGAATGTAATAAAGCTCAAATAAAATAAAATCTACTGACCAAGTTCAAATTGGGGTACTTAGGGTACATTCCATTGCTTCCAAGAAAATTGGTGAACCCCTTCCTCCCTCCTGCATCTCCCACATCATCACTACAGAACATGTTGAGCCACAGAACATGTTGAGAGAGTTCTCATTCTCATTCTAGAGGGTGCGTCATGGAGTTGCAGGAATGGATCACCAATGTCTTAGATGGCATACTGATATGTATGTTCCCTATGATTTCAAATATAGCTATTAAAAACAACAAATAAACAGCAAAACACAAATAGACAGTACAGCACAATTCAGCAAGGCCCAGTCCCCTTGAGTAGGTAGTCTTCCCACCTGGCTCCCTTCTCTCTCCTTCCAGAGATTAACAACAGCAAAGAAAAAATGTGATTACACATTTGAGAGATAGTGATTAAACATTTGCTTCCCCTCCTTTTCTCTCCCAGCCTTCCAGATGTTTCTTCCAGGCACTAGTGACTGGTCTTGCTGTCTTCTGTCTCCCCAGCCTTTTGGGATCAACCTCCAGCCCTACTGACCTGCTGCCAGCTTCAATGTGGAATAGACTGTCCAAGGTACTAGGGGCTGGAATCTAGATGTTTGCAAACTGCCCCTTGACACTATGGGGAATTGTGTGCACTATTCACATGGCATTGCATATCTGTTGCAATCTTTTCTTTTCTTTTTCTTCTTTCTAAACAACCATTTTTTAAAAATAGGTTTTTTTAAACAAAATAATGCAAAAGTACATCATGGAAATGAACAAAGGCTGAAATGCACCACTCACTACAGTCTCAGTTAACCTGAAATATATTTATTTTTCTTTTCTTTTGTCCTATGCCCTTTAATAGGTTTTTGATACTTTGTTTTAGATCTAAAATGTGGCCTCAGTAAATAAAGACAGAGTTTTAAAGAATCCCATCAAGTTCCTGATTAGCTTCCATTCTTGTGATTTCAAAATAGAAGAGTATTTTCCAAATCAGCATGGTTTGCTTTGTCTGTGCACAGAGAATCTCTCCCACACTTGCAAACAGATACCTGAAAGCTTTAGATTGCCTCATTCTGTTCCTTCTTTCTCTTTCTTCTGTCCTAAGGTATGGCTATCCAAGCCCTGAAGATCAACTTACTGAAGGAGGAAACAGCACTAATACAGATCATTCAACAGTTTAGTTCAGTGTAACTGAGCCACATAAATTCAAGGGTTATAAGTAGTTTCTTTGGAATAAACTGAAGTTGCTATAGCCTGGTGGAGTGGAATACCACATACTGTATTCTGGAAGCCTTTCCCACATATTTTAGATCAAACTTACCATGAAGAAACAGCATAAACTACTTCAGCATAAGGACTGCCTGCTTGACAGTTTATCACCCCAGTGCAGCTGCCTTCATCATTATCCACTTTTAAGCTCTGCTATGCCTATAACTAGGTGGTTCTATTATAGTTATGGATTTTCTAAACTCTGCATGTTATCATGCAATTTAAAGCTTAGAGGAACAGAGAGTCCAGGGCTATTGTAAAGCTTTTGAGCTGCCTGAGGCCACTGCTGTACTCAACACAATAGAGATCAGTCTTTATGCAGTTTGTAACTAAGGGACTATGTATGCAAGCTGAGGTTTGATTTATTCATTCAAATTACCCAATACCTAGAATTCAGAATCCAGTGCCGAATAGCACATGAGAAAGTGTCAATACCCACCCCCAAAAGACTACCTAGTTCCTTTAATAAGAACTAGTTCTTTAATAATCATGATACACCACTCTTTTTTACATTTCTAGAATCTGCAGTGGAATAAGTCTATTTTTCTGGGCATGTTCTTAGGAGTGAGTGAAGTCTGTCTATCACTCTGTCTGTCTGTCTGTCTGTCTGTCTGTCTGTCTGAATGTCTATCTTTCAATTTATCCATCTATCAGTCCATCCAACCACACATCCTTGAAGATTCGTGGTTTCTTTAATGTGGATAGTCTCTGCATCAATGCAAATCAGTAATTTCACACCATTGTTTTGTTACTCATTGCTGTGATCAATTTACTATGTGGCGGGCTACTTTCTGGTGACTGTATAGATAGGTACCAAGGGAATGGAAAGAGAGAGAGCTTGCTTTAGTGTATTTCAGTTGTAAGATGCTTTCAGTATTGTTTGTTTTTATATAAAGGTATCCAATATGCTTAAAAAGGAACATCATAGGTTTAAAAAATGTAAAAGCGATCCTTAGTCTAGGATAACCAAGGTCTCCAATTTCATAGAATTAAGAGTTGGGAGGGCCCCATGGGCCATTGAGTCCAAGACCCTGCTTAATACAGGATCTCCAGCTGGAGAATCCCCAGCAAATAGCTGTCTAACTTTTTTCTGAAGACATCCAGAGAAGGAGACCCCACCACTTCTCTAGGCAATTGGTTCCATTGCTGAATGTCAACAAGCTCTTCCTAATGTTCAGTCAAAACATACCCTCCTGTAACTTCAAAGCATTACACCTAGTTCTGCTCTCCAAGACAGCAGACAAGTCTGTACCCTCCTCTTTGTGGGGGCCTTTGAGGTATTTAAAGAGGGTGACTATATCACACCTCAGTCGTCTCTTAACAAAGTTGAACATGCTGAGTTCCTTCATCCTCATCTGTTTTGTTCTCTATGGCACGGTACAGACTGCCCCTTTTCGCTCCGGATTGGGTCCAGGGCAGCCTCACTGGCAGCCCTGCTGCCCCAATCCAGAGTTTTTCCGGGCCACGGAGAAGCAGCAAAATGCTGCTTCCCCATGGCGCGGAAAAAGGGTGTGCTTGGGGCTTCATGCCCCGGACATCCGGACAACCAGAGCCATGGGAGAAAGGGGCTACCCAGCCCCTTTCTCCTTGGCATTGTTCCTGCGGCCATTTGGTTGCCGCAGGAATGATGCAGGTGGTGAAAAGGAGCTTCGTTTCAGAGCTCCTTTTTGCACCACTGATAGGGCGCCATAGGCGCCTCCAGCAGCACAGTGATGTCTTTTCTGTGCCCTGGCATTTGGTTGGGGCACAGGAGTGATGTCATGGACACGTACCCCATGTAGATGGGGCTGTGCGTCCATGCCGCTGCTGCCACAAACTAGGGTTGCGTGGCATGCGGCTGCTCTGCCATCTTGCAACCCTTGTACAGCTCCAGGCCACCGCAAACTGGCGGTGTGTACTGGGCCTATATCTCTTATAATCCTTTTTGCCCTTCTCTGAACCTGATCACCTTATCTATATCTTTTTAACATGTGGCACCCAGAACTGAACACAGTACTCCAGATGCAGCCTGACCAGTGCAGAATATAGTGGGACTATTACTTCCCTCAGCTTGGAAACAATTAATTCAGGTTAAGATAGCATTTGCATTCTTTTCTGCTGCATCACACTGCTGACTCATGTGGATGTGATTATTAATTGTGAAATTGCAAGGCAGAAATTAGTGAAATTACAAGTACTCCCTGCTGCCTAATCTGAATGAAATTAAATAGCCTCATTAAAGATTCAGGATCAATATGAATATAAACAATAAGGTGGAATTTAAGAGACCTCGATGACCCCATAGTTCCTACTATGCTATATATTACAATTATTTGATGCAGATACACTGAGATTCTTTATCTATTTATTTATCTAATTCTATGTTTTAAATTATTAATTGCATCCTTTTGTGATCCAGAAAAATTGGCCAGAAGTCTGTTCACTTGTTTTTAAAATCTCCTCTATGTGGGGGTTTATTTAATAAAAATATAAAAGGATAGTCCAATAAACAGATAAGTAGACCCCTCTAGCCAATTGGTTCCATTAGCAAACCACTCTTATTGTCAAAATGTTCCTTCTAATGTTCAATCAAAATCTACCCTCCTATAACTTAAAACCATTAGACTGATTTCTACCCTCTGAGGCAGTACAGAACAAGGCTGCACTCTCCTCATTGCAGCAGACCTTGATGTCACCCCTCAGTCTTATCTAGTCTGAATATTCCTATCTCCTTCAGCCTTCCCTCATATGTTTTCTTCTCCATACCTCTTACCATTGTTGCGGCCCTTCTGTGAACCTGCTCCAACTTATCTATATTCTTCCTCTTGTGAGGTCTGAAAAATGTGTCAGATATCCCACTAAAACAAAAACAAATCTTGGTCTAGACCCACTGGTTATGGAATGAATCAGAAGGAGAAGGAAATTCTTAATTCTTAAGAATGCCAAGGACTTACATAGAAGTGGGAAATATGTGGTCCTCCAGATGTCATTGGGTTATGCCCCTGCAGACTTGAGATTGCATAATCAACAGTGAGGAATGATGGGATATGCAGTTTAACAACATGTGCATGAATCCTACACTTAACTCTATGTGAGGTGAATTTACTGGAAGCAGACAGTGAACTGAATGAGATCACTGTGGTATGAAATTATATTTGTATGGTCTAACTATATTTTTATGTTCCAGTTTCTATATTTCAGTTAGTCACAAAGGTGTTGCAAGATCCCTTTGCATACTGATTTTCCAGACTAACATGGCTGTGTCTTTGAATTCTATATTTGAATGTGTGATTGCTAAGGAAATTCAATATAGTCTTATTGGATTTCAAAAGAGAAAGCTTATCTAAAATGAGAAAAGTAATTTAGGGGAAGCTGAATGGGAAAAGCAAAAAGGCCAAATCTTTCCAGATTGTATGAGGGTCACTGTAGAAACATGGTGAGAATGACCACCACAGCTCAGGAAAGGAACCACAGATTTCAAGAGCTCACTACCATGGTATAAGAGAGCTATTGAGGTAACAATTCAAGAAGTCTTGACCAAACATGGAAAATGAGAAGGAATAGTAAAGCTGCAAAAACAAAAGGCATATAGGTAACAGTAATAAGTGATTCAAATAAAGATTTTGAAGATGCTATCACTAGTAACAACAAACTTTTCTGGGTAAGGAGTGTTTGGACATTCGGACACCACTAGACAAATAGGAAACGTTTACCTACCACTTGTTACATGGGACATGGTGGCTTAGTGGTTAAGATGCCAATTCTGATTACCCTAAGGTCAGAAGGTTGGCAGTTTGAGGCCCAAGTGCTGTGTGATAGAGTGAGCTCCTGCTACTAGTCCCAGCTTCTGCCAACCTAGCAGTTCAAAATCATGCAAATGCAATTAGATAAATAAGTACTACTTTGGTGGGAAGGTAACAGCATTCCATGCAGTCATGTTGGTCGCATGACCACCGGAGTCGTCTTTGGACAACGCTGGCACTTTGGCTTAGTAGCAGAGATGTGCACCATCCCCCTACAGTCAGTTAGTAGATATTCATGTTAAGGGGAAATCTTTACCTTTACCTTTTTACCACTTGTTACTTGTAAAATATTGCTTTGGAAGTGTGGGATCATATGGAGGGGGTTTTGCCTACTTTTGTGTTTTTAAACATTAAAAACTAACTAACAGTGGCATGTTGGCAATATGCTGCTAACACAATAATTTCTAGTTAATAAAAGATACAGCCATGTTCACCTGTAGAATCAATATGTAGAGAGATCTTGTAGCACCTTTGAGACTAACTGAAATAAAGAAGTTGGCAGCATGAGTTTTAATTATATGCATCTGAGGAACTAGACTGAAACTTATGCTGCCAACTTCTTTATTTCAGTTAGGCTCAAAGGTGCTACAAGACCTCTCTACATACTAATTAATAAAAATAAATGCTAACAAGTTTTTTTTAAAACACAAAAGGGGGAAAATTAACAAGTAATTAATTGTTTGTGTGTGTTTTCTTAAAAATTCCCAAGCTGTAAATAGAAGCATATAAAATTACATGGCAGGGAGATAAAGGATGGGGATTTTCCCCCCTCTCTCGTTGCTCTAGAAACCAGGATCATTGAAGGAGGTTGAACAATGGGAGATTCCTGATAGACAAGAAGAGGTTCTTTTCATAGCACAGAATTAAATTGTGAATTTTATTCACAAAATGTATAGTAATGGCCATAATCTTGGACAGCTTTAGAAACAGAATTAGACAAATCCCTAAAGTATAAGGTTATCCATGGCTTCTAGTAATGATGACTATGCAGTACCTTTAGTATCACTGTTAGTAATACCTAGTTGATGGCAAAGATAAGTGGAAAGGAGCTGTTGCAGTCATGTCCAGTTTGTGGGATTCCCAAAAGCAACCGCTTGGCCAGAGTCCTTGACTAGATAAGACACTGGCCTGATCCAGTATGATTTTATTTATGTTCTTATATGTTTATATTTAAGCCAGCATGGTGTGGTGGTCTGAGCATTGGACTAGAACTCTGGAAACCATGGTTCAAATCTTTGCTCAGCCATTGAAACCAACTGGGTAACCTTGGGCAAGTCATACTCTCTCAGCCTCAGAAGAAGGCAAAGGCAAAGTCCCTTTGAACAAATCTTGACAAGAAACCCCTATGGTAAGTTCAGAAACCATTTGAATACACACAACAGCAATAGTGTTTAGATTTGAAATGTAAATTCAATTTAGGCTCCTCATTTTCTCTAATTTACTTAAAGGTTTTATGGTTCTCCTGCATTAACTATGTCTCTTCATTTGTTGGCTTATATGCTTTAACAAGAAAGGATGTTGGAGTTACTGAATAAACAAAGTCCTTACTAATTCACTCTTTCTCAGACTTTTGCTGTTGTGTGCGATAGTCTATCACGCAATAGCATGAAACCCCATGATTGCGTTCGGACTGGCTTCCCATTGCCCAAAATTGTGTGTGGTAGTCTATCACGCAATAACATTAAACCCCATGATTGCATTCAGGTTGCCATTGGATTTCCAATTTCCCTTGTCTGATAAACTCCCCAATCACACTCTGCCAGCATTTTTTTGAAGTTGGAAGCTTTTCAGCTTCTAAAAAGTGCTGGTGGAGCACAGCTGGGACCTGGACTGATGGTGGGTGGCGTTTAGGCAGCGATTTAGCATGCGATAATCCCGCATCCCGGCTGCAGCCCGGGAGGCTTGAGATGGTTTTAAAATCTATCTGATAAGCTCCTAAATCAATACTGATGTAAGTTCCATTTAATCAATCAGTTCTGGCTGGAACTAACAACTGGATTTATGTTGGGACTAACAACTGGATTTAAGGCTTTGAAACTATTTTAACAGCACTTCTTTTGCTTTGCCTTACAAACCAAGTATGAGTTTGATTTACACTTGGCAAATCTAGTGTAGAGTACCCTTGCATGAGACTCTGTTTCCTGTCTTCTCTGCTTTTAATATTTACTACAAGTGCCCAATGCCTTTGACATGGTATTCAGTAGGGCTAAAGATCTTGAATTGTTTTCAGCCTTTTTCACACTTTTGTTTCCAATGGTTACAGATGATTTTTTAATCTAACTCATTTGGTACCAGAATAAATAACAGTCCTCCAGTCCTCCAGATACTATTGGACTGCATCTCCTATCACCACTATCACTGGCCATGATGGTTGAAACTGATGGGAGTTCAAATAAAGAATCTAGAACTAGGGTAGCAACCTCGTATCCTCAAGATGTTTTCACCAACAGCTCCTTTAATTCCTAACCATTATGTGATGCACTCTCAAGCATCTGAAGTACACCAGGTTCCTCACTCTCGATCTAAAAGCAGATCTATTGGGGAGAGTAGCAGGGAGATATTACAGGGTTTTAAAATTCAGCAGCCTGTACTAAAAAAAAATGCATGCCTGCATGCTGGATACAAAGTAGGGATAATCTATGAACGAAATGCAACTGAAATGTGAGTCAGATGTTATTATCAAGTTGTTTTTCTACACAGTTTTGTACATCAGTTTGATTACTAAAATCTATATACCTCACTTTAGGTTGCAAGACATAACAATTGTAGAGTGTAAATGAATATGTGAGAAAGCTTTCCTTAGACCAGTCAATAATACACCCAGCCAGGTATTCAGTCTCTACTAATGGCCCAAAGCAGCTACAAGATAGTAACCATAAAACAAAATGGGTCACCTAGAGAGCTATCCAATTTCAGTAATATAAAATATACTGGAACCCTGAGTATGGAATATTATGAACCTTGTCAACCTATAAACCCACACACTGTTTCCTGTTATAATGTTAGCTGTTTTCACATCCAGCATCGGCAGAAACTGGGCCCATAATATCACCCCTCCCCCAAAAAACCCCAACAACCTTCCTTTTGTCTAAACTGTACCAGTGTTGATTGCTATGAAATGTTACTGCATTTCAGCATACCGAGCAAGAGCAAGAAAGAATGACACATGATATATTTGATACCTGTTCATTATCATTTACACATCAGCTGTGTGCAGCATTGAGATCATATACAGATTTCCACACACACTTAGATATATATATATATATATATACACACACACATTGATCAACAAAGTGCACAACTTAAATGTATATTACACTCAAGTGTACAAGTTTAAATATGGCTTTTTAAACTAGAAGTAATAATAGTTCTAAAATAATGGATGATTTATGTAGGATCACATAACTTTTTTAGAAAAAAATGAACAATAGCATTGGTTTTGTCATTTAGCAATGTGTTGCATCATCATTTCAGCAAAACATTTTACATGGAATAGTTTGATGTTTGCTCTCCAAGCATCCATACCAACTATACATGTTTCACTTATTCCCCAGTGGTCTTGAGTTAGACCAGCAGAGCATAGAGACACTGCAATTCTCACTTTTCCTAAAATTAAAAGGATCGTATAATTGTAAACAAGATAGTGGGAGCATAAAAAATTCAGAAGACTGGTGAAAGAAATATACAAAGAAGCACACAGATCTGTGAAAATAAGGCAAGCCAACAAATCTTCCTTTTCTTTGGGTGAGCTTAAGCAACAGGAGTTGAACAGCAGCAACAGCCAAATCCTGGTTACCACATTATATTGGTACCACAAAGACTAATTTTATGAGTGTGTGTGATGGACCTTTGGAATAAAGGATATGGTATATATTCCATCATAGATTCACTCATAGCATTATGCTGAACAGGATATATTTTTGTAACAGCATTCAAAGCATTGAGATACACTAATTTGAAACTGAATGTACATATGCAATTCTATGCTAATCTCTTATGATTATTTACCACCATGTTCAACTCATGCTGTTTATATGATTCCATTGTGTTTTCTGCAGTGAACTTTAATTCAACCACATATATTATGCAGCACAAATGGTGACACCAGCTCCAAAGAGAACTGATGTGATCATTTATAAACAAAGAAAGACACCACATGGTGACATTTCTGAACCATTCAGTTTTAACAAATCTTTTGTATGCGCCTCCAGTTGCTCAATGTTATATTTAACGATCTCCTGATGGACATTGCAAACACCCTCTTTTTACATATACTTAAATATGTCTTCATCTCTAAGCATATGGGGAAAAGTCTCAAGGAATTTTTTCTAACTCAGACAATAAAAAGAAAATGTCACCTTATGGCCATGTTTTTCCACTCAAAATGATTCTATACAATAAATTCTTTCTTTTGTTGGAATTTAGGTAACCATCAATGGCAACAGACACAAGATACATACCACCACATTGTGATCCTTTCTACCTTGAAGAACAGGGCAAACATGGCTAGCACCATATTAGGTTGAGTAGTCAAGGTAGCATACAAAATGGTTTGTTTATCATAGCCCCTGTTCAGGACACGGACTCCACTAATCTTCAAGATGTCATACCAAAGGGCAGCAAAAGATGCATAATCACTCGACAATAACAGCAGCAACAAAAGAACAAAGGCAAACCCTCAGGCATAACCTTCAGACCTGTCAAGCCAGAGCACTGCACATATTCCCCATTAAGGAGTGCATACACTGACACACACACACACACACAAAGAAGTCAAGTTTTAGCCACTTTAAAATCCTTATCCTTTCCTATCCTCATTTTTGTTTCTACAACATTTGGTTTTCTTCAGTTTTCTAACAGTTTTTAGCACTTATGATTAAGGAGGAAAAGCTGAGAGATTTCTAGTACCAGGAGAGGTCCACAGTGGGAAAAAGTGGCACACCAAATAGGAAGGAAGGAAGGAAGGAAGGAAGGAAGGAAGGGCAGACAGAGAGATGAAACAGAGGAGAATAACTTTCATTGCCTACTACATATTTCATTATTATTCCAACCTGAAAATGCTACTTTTGGGGGAATACACCAATTACAATATTCCAGATGGATTGCTGGGAATTCTAGTAGTTGTAGCCCAAAAATGACTCTCCGGTTCTAATTATCATGACCGGGGGGGGGGGGGGGGACAGGGACACACAGAACTTTGACTTTGTTTTTACACTAAGCAGCACCCTGAGTGATCAATGAAAAGTCAGCTCCAAGCTAACACTTACAAACCACTACACCAAATGAAGCCCAGCAGCTATTTTCTGCCCTGACAGGTGATAGACCACTCCATGTTATTGTAATCCTAGGTGGTCTGCAAGACATGGAGTATTGATCACAATCATAGATGATAAGTGGGTTGTGTCCAGCTTGATGTATCACAAGCCAGCTTGATCTAATGGTTCACTCACTGGCAGAAAATACCCACATAGCTCAATGAGAACCCCCTAAAAATAGTGACTACCTCGGAGTTGAGTAATCTTTGGTCATCCAGATCCTTTGGGCCTTGACCAGCATGATTTACACCCAGCATGACAACAGCTGAGGGATTTGGGAAGCTGAAGTTCAAAACATCTGGAAGGTCAAAACCTTCCCTATTCCTGGTCTGCATGGAGCACAACCCAAACAGGAATAGTTGTCACTCAGGGATGAAGTGAGGTACCATTTCCTACTTCACAGGAACTACTTATACATACCTCAATTGTCCTTGATGCCTGCACTTGTTATTTTTTAGACCATCATGTCCCCATTTCTTCTGATTAAAATGACAATAGCCTCTCACTTTAAAAGGCAATTAAAGTGGCAATAGGCAACATTTCTTTCTGAGTTCCTTTTATCCCCTTCCTGTTTGTGGTGACTTAGGTATTGGGTAGAAGTAGCACCTCAGTGGTGAAGTGACTGTATCTGCACCTGCTGTCTCCTAAATGTCTATAGTACAATGTTAATTTGACATGCAACATTCTTTGTCAGTTAACAACAAAAGCAGGAAGGGGAAGGGGGACCAATAAATGCAACACAACTTATTTGTAAACTAGTTGTGACCTTCCCTGTTGCACTTGGAAAGCTCATGATCTTTTCAAAGGAAAATGAACATGTTTTACTGGTTTGGCTCACCAAATTATTAGACTGCCACCACTACTGGAGATTTTTTAATGTCAAGTGATATATAATGACCACAAATAATAAATTACTCTTATAAAAAATCGAATAACCGATTAGCAAATTTCTCCCGAGGAAGAAGGGGGATGTTTAAAACATGTAGAAGAAATTGTGTTTTTAAAAAACACAAATACTTGACAACAGGTCCTTTTGCATTTGTTAAGGTTCTGGTGACAGGTTATGGTTTCATTGATCAAAAACATAACCCGAAATAGTTTGTTTTTGTTTTTTAAATCAACCATCACATGTACAATATGATCTAAGTCTTTAACTTCAAGAGTTTACAGTATTAAGTAATAAGTGTAATTCTGGATTTATGTTGATCTTTTGTATATTTTAGCTGTATTTTACACTTTTTAATTAGTAAAGCTTCCTTGAGTCACAGTTTAGAAGAAAAGGCAGCATATAAATAATGGTAAATTAAAAAATACAACATTGATTTCTGCAAGTGAATAATAATTCTGTAACTATGTCTTACAAGTAAATAGGTTTAGATACCTGACAGACATGCAAGTATGTACATGTCTGTCTCCATCCAGACTTTTTAATTCCAAAACTCTATTGCAATGGCCTAACTGTTACTCACTTCTTCTTCCAAAATAACCTGAGTTTTGTTCCTAAGAAATAAAAGGCATGTGATGTGATAAATACATTCGTGCATTTCTTATCAAAGGGAGAAAAATACAGTGGGGGGTGGGGGGTGGGAACAATATTGTGTGCAACAGACATAATGTGGTGGCATTTGTAGCTCCTCTAGATTCTTGGAGCTTTGCCTCCTCAGTGTCACTCTATAGATTGACAGAATGCTGGGGCAGGAGGAGAGACACCTACTGTGCTTAGAAGATTTAAAAACAAAAGATATCCAAAAGACGACACTAGCATACATCCAATATACTTCAAATGTGCAGCAATTTCTTGTTCAGGCTACAGGAAGAAATTTAAAATTGCATATCTTTCAACATTTCACAACTGAAAACTGGGAGACATGTGGCCAAGCAACATCAGAGTGTAGTCAAGATGGCAAATGTTACCAATGTGAAAGAAAATACAAGCTAGGTGAATTTGCTTTTGCCTGAGCCTCCTGGGTAGAGCAAGATTTTGCCCTCTCCTCTCACTCATAAAAACCTAGCTGAGCTAATTGAGTGCAAACTACTTTTACACTTTGAACTCAAATTGCTGCAATTTAAATAAGTTGGGGATAAAGGGGGAAAGTAGGTAGAGAAAACAGCATCCTGGATGTTTTAGAAGCACCTGAAAAAGTGAGATGACAGAGGATTAATTGGGATTCTCTGTATCAAATCAGGACATTTGGAGGGTATGCAATTTATCAATGATTAATTTTTAACAACAAAAGGAGGAGACAATCATACCAGAGTCTATTTTCTAAGGGAAATACGCTATAATTGCTATAACAGTATGCTATAATTTTAGAGGTCTGATAATCTGCTGCTTTAATAGGCATGAACCCAAAATTCATGGATGGAGATTGTTAGGAGAAGGGAGATACCACTATCCCGTAACATGTTTAAAGACATAGGGATTCAAACCCAGACTTTTAAAAATTAAATACTCAAAGCCCTGGAGGTTCAGGGGAGGTTCAGACAACAAATTAGTCCTTTTGTGGAGGGGGGGGGAGGAATGCTGAGCAAAGTTCCATCAGGACAGAACTTGATGCTCCATCTTTGCATGCAACTTCTCAACTGTTGTCCATGGGGCTGCCTTATGCTAGTGTTGAAACAATTATACTAGCCCTAATCTATTTTCAGGTATAAGTCAAGAGTGCTAGTACTGACATGTACTTCCCTAAATAGTATAGAACAGATCAAAGCAAACTGGTTCCCAATTAGCAAGGGCGTCAGACAAGGCTGCCATCTATCACCTTATCTGTTCACCTTCTATGCAGAAAATATCATATGAAAAGCCAGTTTTGACTCAGAAGGAGGAGGATTGAAGATAAGAGAAAGGAACTTCAACCATCTAAGATATGTGGACAACACCATCCTACTAGTGGAGAGCATTACTGACTTGGAACAATTACTAAGGAAAGTTAAATAAGAAAGTGCAAAGGCAGGCTTGCTGCTGAACATAAAGGAAACAAAAATAATGACCACAGAGGATTTACATAAATTCAACACAGATAACAAGGAAATTGAAATAATTAAATATTTCCTATACCTTGGATCAAACAGAGATCAGAATGGAGACTGCACTCAATAAATCAGAAGACTAGGAATGGGAAGGGCAGCTAGGAAAGAACTAGACAAGATGTTAAATTGTAAAGATATGCAACTGAACACTAAAGTCAGAATCGTCCAAGCAATGGTATTCCCGATCACCCTGCATGGATGTGAGAGCTGGACAGTGAAGAAAACAAAAAGATCAACTCATATGAGATGTGGTGCTGGATAAAAGTGCTGAAGAGACTTGATAGCCAAAAAGACAAACATTTCAGTTCTAGAACAGATCAAGCCTGAACTCTCCCTGGAAACCAAGATGATGAAACTGAGGTTGTTGTACTTTGGTCACATCTTGAGAAATTCATTAAAAAAGATAATAATGCTAGGAAACATAGAAGGCAGTAGAAAGAGATGAAGACTGCATGCCGGATGGCTAGAGTCAATCAGGGGGTCATGGACCTGAAGCTGCAGGATCTCCACAGAACAGTAATGAACAGGGGGGCTTGGAAATGTATCATTCAGAGAGTCATCCTAAGTCAAGGTTGACTCAAAGGCAGTTAACAACAACAACCAGAGCAGAGCCACTATAACTGTTTTTAAGGTGGAGGGGCTCAACATTAGCAAGCAGCTCATTATTAATTTTGACTATCTGCAAGTATGTTTTTACAAAACGATGAAAACACAGTACATTCCATTAAAACATTTACAATCATTATCCTCCTTCTCCAACAGACGGTGGTAACAATCTGAGTACTATGCAAGCTATAGCAAAATAATGATCATTTAGTACACTTCTGTTTGATAATTACTGAAGAGGCTCAACTACAAAGGAATCTTGGTGATCAATTTTGACTGATAGTTTTGAGGAGGCTCAGTGCCGCCAGCCAAGGTCAAAGAGAGCTTGAGTGACCTCCCTGCCCTCGCCCCTGTTCTGGGGTTCATGGTTCAAAGTCTATTTTATCTAACTTATACTGTACTTGCCCATGTATTACAGAATTACAATATTATGATTCCAATTTAACTGACATGGGCTGCATCATATGTAATCCCAGAATTCATATTTTGATGAGGCACTAAAGGAGCATTGTGACTGAGGACTCTAATTATCCCTCCCTAGACTGCCAGTTCCTGAAATCCGTATCATTTGGCAATGGCAGTTAAAGTGGAATTGTAGCACTATACCTGTGTCATGTTAAAGACCCCTGGTCCAACTGCTGTCAGACAGAGAGGGATTTGGGGTTTTGTTTTGTTTTGTTTGTTTGTTTGTTTTGTTATACTGATACCCTGCCCCTGCAATTTTCTTCCCCAGAAAAACACTCAAGCTTTTTCAGCAAGATATCAAAGGCTTTTTTATTTCCCAGGCCTTTTAGATTTCACTCAGTAAACCAGATTTTTTTCTTCTGGTTAAACTGATAAGAATGATATCATGTCTGTTTGTCTATCCTAATATAGGTCAAAAAGAGTTCATATGGATATCTAAGCCATTCTAGTAATATTTAGGTTTTTTGACAAGAAGAATGCTCACTGACTCAATCATTCCAATAGATAGATAGATCATAGATAAGATACATTCAGTCTTGTCTCAGTTTGGAAAGTTGCAATAATTTGGAGCAAAAGAAAAGGACAATCATATTCCTTCAGCTCACTTGACTTAAGGCCTCAGATGAGCTCTATCACCAAGTCAGAAGGTCACAGGCAAGGCACAAGAGATCCCTACTGTTTCTACCAACCTCTCTATCTTTTTGGGCAGATTTTGTACTTGTACAAGCAAAACAGAGGTCTTGTTAACCTCAAATTTACAGTATGCTTTGATTTTTTGCTCATAAGAGATATCATCTGAGCACTGGGACACTTATAAACATACCCTGTGATTAGATTTCTATGGTTCTGAAATCAGTTACAGTTCACACAGTATTCTTCAAAAGAGGACACGGGTAATAGAATGATTAAGAAAACCCCAGAAACCAAATATTCCCTCAACAACACGATAAAATTGCTGAAAGGCCCTTATCAGTTTAGTAGTACTGTTCTCAGCACGGCATGCAACAGCTGTGCAGATAAGATGAGATTATAAACCAGATTCATTATACAGAAAAAAAGAAGAAGGTTACAATAGCAAACTTTGGTTAAACACATTTTCAAGCTGCTAGCAGTCAAAATTATCCTGCCGCAGAATTTAACTGGTGCCTTTTAGCATAGAGGAGGGGGGTATAAGATAAATAACGTCAGTAACATTAATTAAATGTTATTCTACAACAAGTTACATTATCACAACTTGGAAATGTTGCAGTCCAAAATTCCAAGAGCAAGAGCCCCCAAAACCAATATTTCAAAGCTCTGGATTTGTTGAAGATAAGCATCCCTTTCAACATGTGTCATGTGCATCCCCTTGATTAATCATAACTAACCCCAACATACCCTTTCAGGTAAGATCCTTAAGCAAAGAAAGAGATCAGCTCCCAGTAGATATGAGTCCTAGAAGCACCTTTCCTTTTCAAAATATAAATTCAGCACTGCTTGCACTGTTGTGTAACAAAATCAGTGAGCTTTTCAATCCAACCTTTGTAGCATTCTGCAAAGTTATGGAAGAAAAAAGTAAAAACTTATTTAAAATATGTTTTGGATTGGAAAAACTACTTTTCTTACAACAACTTTCTGCATCCCCAGTAGGATTCCAAGTGCTGTTATTAAAAAGTAACTTTATCAAGCTTTGATGCAATTGTATCTTACAAAGATTTATGTTCTATGCTTCATTTAATCAGTGGACAAACTCTCTTGTGCAGCTTACTAGACACTAGCAGAAAGCCTGACATTATTATAGCTTGGGATAAGTGTGAGTATGTGTGTGCACATGTGCAAGTGCACACACATGTGCAAGAAAACCTATATATTGGAAGGACAAGAGAGAGAAGACACAGGTCACTGCAGGAAGTATGAAAGAAGCCACCCCATTTCAGTGGTATAATAGGGAGCAAACTTTATATGTAACAGATTTAACTATTGGGGTGGAAGCTAAAACATTTCCTATCTCCTGATGGCCCCAATCAATCTAAACATTGAAAATCACGTCTCCTTTTCAATTCATTATTTCAACTGCACAACTGGATCCTAGATTCAGTTTCTTGGTCACCCCATTATGTGTCAGCAGACTTTATAAACAGGCTAAATATCAAATTTGGTGCACTGTCACTTTTAAAAAATATTTCCAAAATAAGTTAAACATTTTTATATACATTTATCAGATCACATCAAGCAATGGCTGAATTCTGAATAGGCACACGGACATACACACACACCAAAAAACCTCACCCTAGTGTTTTTTAATCATTGTTGGCTCTTTCTCCATGAAACTGGAGGCTATATGTTTCTCAAACCTTCTCCATACACAAAAAGCAAACAGTCACTTGCCACACCCAGAGTGTGAAAATACATGGAGGGAAAGAAAATTTTGTAATTCCTTGGTGTTTTGAGCACATCTGAGCAGTTCTGTCTTGTATGAGCCTAAGGACTGCACTCTTTTTTTAGTTTTCTTCAGTCTGTTTCTGGGAAGATGGAGGACATCACTCTTCAACTAGCCATCTTCATAACGTTCCTCTCCATCTCACTATCTTCACCATTATCGTAATCTTCTTTTAATGCAAAACCCCATTCTCCTACCCCCATTACCTTCCTTGTCAACTTTTCTCCAGCTTCTTGAGTGGAATTAAAAATTGTCTATCTAGGATCCATTGGAATGCTTCCCCAAAACAAAAAAACACTGAAAAGGTCCAGATAGCACATGAAAACAGTATCAGGAACAAGTGTCTCTCTCCACACATCTCGTGCCTCTTTTGAACCTGACGCAGTTGACATGATCCCCAAAAGGCAACGGTGTTTCTGACACAAGATGGAGAAATCTCTCTCAGACACATCATTTGCATTGTTCATGGTCTGTGTAGTCATCCATGTCCACATCAGAATCAAAGAGGGAATGTCCCGTGTAATCAGTATCAGGGGTTCGGGAAAAACTGTTCTCAGTTCCTTCATCATCAAATGTTTCTGTCCTTGAGTAAAAGCTGAAGTCCTGCAAAGGTTGTGTCTTACTTGCTTCACTGCTTTCTTCCGACTCATACAAAGTGTTGTCATCATCATGGTGCCACTCTGGCCAAAATTTCCTCCTTATTCTCTCACAGTACATAGCAAGATTAATCAATTCTCCTGGAAAAGATGAAGAGGATGTTTGGGAGGAGAGAATGGCATAACATGGTTACCAAAACTGTGAATTCTCTTACTGCTGTAAAAGGGAGAATACTAGCAGATTCTCTGCATTAACAAAGTGAAATTTTCATATCCAGAAATTT
Source organism: Sceloporus undulatus (assembly GCF_019175285.1). Lineage (NCBI taxonomy): Eukaryota > Metazoa > Chordata > Lepidosauria > Squamata > Phrynosomatidae > Sceloporus > Sceloporus undulatus. Next base: position 117,157,398 of record NC_056522.1, on the reverse strand, counting down.
CCAGATATCAGATGGTGGAGACAATTATCTGGATAAGGCTATTATAAAATACTTCATGAGGCACCAGGCCATAACTTATCCAGATAGAATATCCAGATGTATGAACGACTGGCCTGATATGACATGAAAATGAGAGCTGGCATTCTGTACTGTAGTTACAGATTTGTAACCTAACATTTCAGAACTGTAACCTCTGCATATTCATGAACCCTATGTAGTCATGATGGTGGCATTATTGCTGAAATCATAAATGTGCTCCCAAACCTCCTTTACCAGACTGTAGCTGCACCAAGAGTTGGAGATCTGTTCAACTGGTGATCAAGGCACAAGATGACATTTCCACCTCCATCCCAATAGCAAGCAAGGTTGCAATAACGAATTTCAATAGAAGTCCTGCTTGATTGTCACACCTTCAGTCACTGGTGGAAGTGGAATAGAAATGTGATCCTCCTGCACCTTGATTGACAGCTTAACAGTCCTCCATCTCTTGATGTGTTTGCTGCCTCATAAAGTAGTTTTGGGGGATCAGGCCAAAAGACATTGCTCAGTAACACATTCATAACCTATTAGACAATGTAGAAAATGGGCCTGGCTTCTTAAAGATAATGTGTTGTAGCAGTTATAATACTGGGAGTGGAAACTTAAAGATCCAGATCACCACAAAGTCATGAAACTTGCTGAGTGACCTTAAGCAACTAATTTACTCTCAGCATTATCTATCCCATGGGCTTCTTGTGAGAATTTTAAACGAAGAGGAGTTGAGTGCACTGCCTTAAGCTTACGAAAGAAAAGACAGGATATAAATGAAACTAACATATAAGTAAATAATAAAAGGAAGGGGGACAAAACTTCTGCAGGGAAATATTATTTTCTGTACAGAAAAAGTTGCTACATGTATAAAAAATGATGTTTTCAGTTCAAATCAACCATGTGCAAATTTTTCATGGAAAATCCACAACTGCAGCATTTTCTACACATAAAGCAATGTTTCTGCATGGAAAAATTATTTTCTGTGCAGAAAAAGTAGTTTTCTGCGCAGAAAATGCTGTTTTCTGTGCAAAGCAACTACATGTGAATTTGGCACAGAATAAATCCCAAACTGGAAAGTTCATCAATCCAGGGTTTTCTCATTAGGTTTTTTTTATATTTGGAAAACACGTTTTTAAATTGTTTCTTGAATATTATTTTAGTCTGTATCATTTTCTAACAGAGACCTAAACAATTTCTTGTGAAGGAATGGTCTTCTTTCTCATATGTAGAACCAGTGTGGCATAGTATTTTGAGAGCTGGACGACAACTCTGGAGGTTGTTCAGTTCCCAGCTGGGCCATGAAACCCCTTGGATGCAAATCGCACACTCTCAACCTCAAGGGAAGTCAATAGCAAACCTCCTCTGATCAAATCTTGCCAAGAAAACCCCATGATAAACCACAAGCCTTAGGGTCATCATAAGTTGGAAATGACTTGAAGGCACACAACAGCAACAACAAGAAAAAGAACAACAGCCTTCATTTTTCAGTATCTTGTAAATAAATCTCAAAACACTACATGCACACACATGCACACGATGATATTGAATTAGGGTGAAACCTTGGCATGCAAGAAGGGACACAGTCCCTTTGTCTTCAAAACTTATTTTGCTTCCAAACTATCCAACTGCAGTTTGGGAAATGATTTAAAAAAACAACCATATCAATGGCAAAAGGGCACAGAGAGACAATGTGGGTCAAAACATACTATTTTAAAAAAAAAACTGCACTAGAGGATCTCCAACACAAACAATCTGTTTTTAGTACCACTGAAAGAAATATTACCTGTGTTAACATAAAAAGATATCAAGGAACCAAGTATTAACTGGGAGACTTACAGGTTAATTGAGAGAAAGGAATTTCTGTCATAAGCATTTGTGGAATACAGCTGGCACCTGAGAAAATGAAGTGTAGTCCACAAAATGTTGTACTATATTTTTGCCCCAGCAAGTCTCAAAGGAACTACTAGCTTTATCAAGGGAAGTAATAGTGCCACTACATTCTGCTCTGGTCAGGCCCCGCCTGGAATATTGTGTCCAGTTCTGGGCACCACAATTTAAAAAGGATGTGGAGAAACTGGAGCATGTCCAAAGGAGAGCGACTAAAATGGTGAAGGGTCTAGAAACCAAGCCCTATGAGGAACGCCTTAGGGAGCTGGGTATGTTTAGCCTGGAGAAAAGAAGGTTAAGAGGTGATACGATAGCCCTGTTTAAATATTTGAAGGGATGTCATATTGAGGAGGGAGCAAGCTTGTTTTCTACTGCTCCAGAGAACAGGACCAGGAACAATGGATGCAAGCTGCCAGAAAAGAGATTCCACCTCAACATTAGGAAGAACTTCCTGACAGTAAGGGCTGTTCGACAGTGGAACACACTCCCTCGGAGTGTGGTGGAGTCTCCTTCCTTGGAGGTCTTCAAACAGAGGCTGGATGGCCATCTGTCAGGGATGCTTTGATCTGGATTTCCTGCATGGCAGAGGGTTGGACTGGATGGCCCTTGCGGTCTCTTCCAGCTCTATGATTCTATGATTCTATGTGTTTCTATAATCAAGAGATGTAATGTACAGTAATGGTTTGAAGGCATTTTTGTGCCACTAGGTGGCAGCATTGTTTGAGAGAAAAGATCTTTACAGAAAGATACTCTGAAGCTTTTTTAAAAAATATTTCTACATTCAGGTAGATTGCCACAAGAGGTAAGGGCATAAAGTCCTTGCACTGCATGCAGGAGTGCTGCTAGGCGTGAGGCCATGGGGCTTAATCCATTAATCTATTTCCAGAATGATGGATGTCCATTAGTGGCAATAAAAGGCTTTTCAAAGGCTTCACTGATGTATAGGGAAAGAGGCAATGTTCAGGAGGGAAATCACAGCTAAAGGTTTTGCTTTCCATGTGCTGGAACCTTCTCCCAATCCTAACCAGATAAAATACGATTTTTCTGTGTTAGAAAATGATATGAAGAGGAAAGGTGATCAAGAAAGGACTCCCTTTAGGGATAAGTGACACAGAGAGATATGTGGTAGGAAAGGTAAAAAGTATCCTCTTCTCCTCCATTAAAGCTTATATCATATGGGAAGGACTACCTTCCTCGCTTATCCTAAGAGTGGTGGAGGCTGGTGGCTTGAAAGTCAGGGTGGTGGTGGAAGAAGCATCCTCTTACTGACATGTGCACAAGGTGGCTTACATACACCTACGTTTCTTATGCATCCAAAAATGTCCTCTCCTTCGATGCAGCCCAGGGAACTATTCTCTAGCCCTCTGCATTCCCTTCCAAACTTTCCCCTGGCATCTGTCAAGGCACAGGAGAGCAACTGTTGCTTACTGATGAGGAGAGAATGTAGAGAAGAAGCAATTCTCTTTATGAAAATGTGGCTGTACTGGGCTCCCAGGGAAAGTAAGTTGTACTCCACCTGTGAGCACACTCATGTGTTTTTCCTCCTCCAAGCTGACACTATGCGGAAGCACAGATTCGAACTCTGGTCTCCCAATGCCCTAGTCCAGTGCTCAAATCACTACAACACACTGGCTTTCTCTTATATTCTAACAATAAAACAATGTAAATTATGTTAGGACATCTTTAAAAAATACCTCAGATATATGCAAAAGAAAAAATCAAGCAGAGCTAGAACTTTCCTAAACAGCAAATATCTCACTTGGCATCTCAGGGAAGAGGGTTGCATTATCTGGACGTATCACAGAGAAAGGCTGTTCCTGCCCACCCAAGTTTATCCAAGAGATGAAGAAGGGACAGCCCAGCTTTCTCTGGCAGATGACCAGACTCACATGGAGAGATGCCCATGAGGTATCTGGATATGAACCATTTAGGCATTTGGACATAATACCCAACACCATGAATTGAGTTTGGAACTGTACTGAAAACTAATGAAGCTAGTATGGATGTTCTTTGCTGTTACATTTCAAACCAAATCAACTCCCCAAATAGATTTCAAGAGCGGTCCAGCTTGGACTACATGTTAACAATTATATGCATGGAAAGCTTAGAAATGTTACTTTTCTGGACTACTATTCAGTGGCCATGCTGGCTGGAGGATTCTGGAACTTGTAGACCAAATCCCTGGAACTCATTGCTTTCTTCCTATGTAGGGAGCTGAGAATTCCTCACTGGCTAGAGACAACTTTGAGTTTTCAGTATTTGTTTGTACTCTCAAATGAAGAACCAAATGTTTTTCCTTTTCTCTTGTTGCTTCCTGTATGCTTGGGGCCATTGAAAAGTATGGCCTGACAAGCCTAATTTGATCATCTGCAGGTCCTTCTTCCATACCATCTCAGGAGAACATGTAGACAGTATGACTCCAACTTCATCACATTTTACCCTTCCCCTGCATTTTTTTCTAAAAAAACATTTCTTTTGAAACCTTCCACATAAAATATTATACCTTTTTGGTTAGTAAAGGTGTTGCTAGTCTGTTTTAATGCACAGTTCAAAGTACTGCTAATGACCTATAAAGCCCTATATATCCAAGATCCGTCTCCCCACATGAAACTGCCTGTGCCCTAAGATCCTCAGAAGAGACTCTGCTCTCACTCTCGCTACTTTCACAGCTGGTGAGGATGCAAGGTTCGGCCTTCTCAATGCTTTCCCCTAGACTCTAGGACTCCATTCAAAGGGATGTTAGAAAGGCCCCCTGTTTGTTGTTCTTTTGGCAGGTGAATACTTTTTTTATTCCAACAGGCTTTTGAGAATTGGTTTTTAAGGGAAAGGCTTTTAAGGAGGTGCTGAACTGTTTTAACTGTGTTGTTTTTTTAACTGCTTTTTTCCATTTTAAATGTATGCTTCATTTGCTTTACTATTGCTTTTTGTGTGGCATTTTTGGGCTATGTGGCCATGTTCTGGAAGAGTTTATTCCTGACATTTTGCCAGCATCTGTGGCTGGCATCTTCAGAGTTTTAGTACTGTCAATCATCTAATTCTTTTTTTTTAAGGTTGATCTTTTGTATGTTTTTAACTATGTTGTACTATGTTGTACTCATTTTAATATGTAAACCACTTTGAGTCCCAATCTAGGGGGAAAGGCAGGATATAAATAAAGATGGTGATGTGTAGGTGGAGGAGGAAGAAGAGAAGGAGAAGCAACAAAAACAGTAAAAGTAAGATAATTGTGGGAATCCTGTTGTGGGGTTGACAATGTGTAACCTGGAGTTATGCATTCATGACTGTTTTGTATTCATAGTCCCTATGTAGTCTCCCCCAATCCCCACTTATTAAGAAGCAGCCATGGGGATCTGATCCTCTGTCCCTTAGGGAGCAGCTGACTGGCATACCCACCCACTCCCTGTACAAGTGATCCTCAGCATGAGAGATTGTGAAACGGACCTGACTGTTGCACCCAAGATCACTCACAGGAGATGGTAGGACTGTCAATCAGCTGCTTCCTAAGCAGGGGCATCACTAAGGTGGTGCAGGGGATACACACCACACCAGGTGGCATGCTGCCCCACAAACATCTGGCTTTTGGCAGAAACAGGCTGTGGCATTCATCTGCATGCCTTTAAAACGCTGAAGAGATGGTATGAGTGGGGCAAGGCTCAATGGAAGGAGAAAAATAAATAAATATTTTGAAAACTAAATAAATTTTAAATTTTTATTTGTAAAAAATAATTTAAAATTAAACATTTTAAATTTTTAAAATTTTCTTCAAAAAATCACCTCTACCAAGTTTTCATTTTAACCTGATTAAACTATGTGCGTGTAAATCCATATAGACTGTGTGTATTATATTGCAATTTAATTAAAATTTAATTTAATTTTAATTTTGCTAGTTGTTTATATCACAACTATTACCATTATATTCAGTGACATACAGAAATTATGGTTTATGAGTAACATTGGTACAAAAAACTTTGCTGAGGATTCTGTATGGTGTAGTATGGGAGGAGATCAAGGGGAGGGGTGACACCATGAGTTACTACAGCCGGGTGACACCAACCCCAGTGATGCCATTGTTTGAGAGCAATAAAGGAATTGACCCTTGTTGATCACACTGGCTGCTGCCCAGTAAGTGGGGACTGGAAGGGCCAGGGCCAGATTTACTGAGTAGTTCTGTAACCACTGTAGCAACACATTCGTAACCAGCCAACAGAATTTCAGCCAATATTATTCAAAGCCTGGCTACTTGCCAGTAACAAAGAAAAGAAGCATACTAAACATTCAAAACCTGCTTCTTAAACAACACTGTTTAGTTTCTTACCTTTAATTAGCCTCTCAGGTCTAGTTCCTGGCAATGTCCACATTGCCTGTGCAAGATGCCCAAAGACAGTGGCATCTAAAGTTGAAAGTTTAGGTCCCATGATGTACTTTTTATCACCTGTAAAATAAAACAGAGTCAGAAAGCATTTATGGCTGTGCTGGGAGTTCACTCAGTCTTTGTCCCTCCTTGTGTACACACTCACTTAGTGGCATAGTGCTTAATAGCACCCTGCTATTATCTTCAAATCATAAAGCTCAGCAGCCAGCCTTTTAATCACATCAGTGTCCTTTGTGCATGCATTCTAATCAGTCTGGAGAATGGAATGGGTAACTGAAGTCACTGCAGGGATTTTTGGCCAATTAACCCAACAAAAGGAAAGCAATGCAAAATTTAAGACAAGCTATCAGAGAGAACTAGAATGAGTCATTATGCATTCCAGAAAACATGCCCAAATCCTAGAATTCTGGGCCAGATTCTCAGAATCACCACATCAGTACAGGTTCCTTTCATCAGGAAATTGTCATTTTATAGGAACAAGCAGGGTTAAAAGAGTCAACCCTGCATTCACAATAAAAGGAGAAAATCATATTTCTGAACACTATACATATAATGTAATGTGACATATGAAAGCCTCTCATCATGTCTGACATTTTCAAGGTTTTGCCATTTAGAAGTGAACACGCTGAACCTAAGGAGCAGGGGAATGGTGAAATCTCTCCTAATCTATGGATTCATGCTTCTGAAAGAGATGTACTCATAGAGTTAGAAGAGACCACAAGGAACCATCCAGTCCAATCCCTTGCCATTCAGGAACATGCAATCAAAGCACTCCAGACAGATAGCCATCCAGCCTGTTTGAAAACCTCCAAAGAAGGAGATTCCACCACATGCTGAGGCAGTGTGTTCCACTGTTGAGCAGCTCTTGCCATTATGATGTCCTTCCTAATGTTGTGGAATCTCTTTTCCTGTAGCTTGCATCCATTGTTCTAGGTCCTATTCTCTGAAGCAGCAGAAAACAAGCTTGCTCCATCCTCAATATGACATCCTTTTAAATGTTTAAACAGATAAGAACACCATCTACAAGAGACTCCAGTGCTATGAGTATTGGACTAAATTGTCATTTCCACTGGTAGCGCTGCTTCAATATCTCCTGTCAATCATCTGTGACATAAGCATCAGCCTAGCTTGGAAATTGGGGGGGGGGGGGGGGGGGGGGGGGGGGGGGAGAGAAGGGGGGGCTCAGAGGGCAGGGCCAGGGAGGATGCAGGCAAGGCTGGGGAGGAGGGAGAGAAGGCTGGGGAGGGCAGAAAGAAGGCCGTGGGGGCAGAGCCAAGGCCAGGGAGGACAGAAAGAGGGTCGGGAAGGAGGGAGAGAAAGTAGGAGGACGGAAAGAAGGCCAAGGCAGCAGAGCTAAGGCCGGGGAGGATGGAGGCAATTATCTGCAATGATGACAATAACAACCTAGTAATAATAAAAAATATTTAGAAATATCCACAGGTAATATTTTCTTCAGCAGTTTAGCTGTTGATGATGCACAGCTGCCATCATCAGAGGGTCCTGGGCAGAGACTGTCATTGTTACTTGTTGGACTTGTTGGATTAAAGCTCCCAGAATCCCCATCAAAGACAATCCACCAGCCCATTAGCCCAGTATGGAAGCCAAGCAGGATGTTATGAACCTTCAGTTTCAATTCTTGCACAAATAGAAGGTAGAATGGTCAAAGTCTTAGCATGCCACAATATAGAACCATTTGACTTGCCAAATCTCAGATTGTGTGGGCCTATGTGAAAGAAATAACCTCATGTTGTAGGTCATATGAATCACATGAAAATGTAAGGTGGGGAGGACATTTAAAAGATTTTTAAAATGCCAATGAGTTGGCATACATAATAAAATGAACTGTGCATTACCCAGAAGACCAGCTAGAGAACGCATATCCTTCTCCATCAGCATGTATATCTCTTCCTCAGAGAAGCGGCCTATGCCATGTCCGTACATTTCACGCTTTACAATTCCTTTGGTTATATGGCACAAAATCCACTTCAGCAAGTCACTGAAGGGGCCACTGAGCGAAAGCATCTTCTGAGTCTCATGGAGATTGTCCACCCATTGACAATATGCCAAGGTCCTAGAATGGTAGAAGAACAGCTTACAAACAGTGCACGTTGTAATACACTTCTCTGATCTAGACAACAGAAACATGATAAAATAAACTTATGGAAATGTATAGACACCTTTCTACATCACAGTCCACAGTCCTGTTATGCTGTTGTGCTAACCTGAAAATTAAAAGGAAAGTACAGTATTTCAAGAAGCATCAAATGGCTATCAACCTAGACCTACTACCAAGGAGGAAAGTTGCATTACAGCTATAGCTGGTCACATACGTCTGGTGAAGAATATTTGGGTGGAGGGAGAAGAATTGGGCAGAAAGTAGCCAAAAAACATTTTTACCATGTTGCATTCTTTATTTTAAACTTATAAACAGGACTAAATGGAACATAAGTTTTTTCCTAGAGTAACCCTGTTCAAATCAATGGGACTTTTGTTAGTTGTGACTTCCAAACCCCAGTCCTTTCATTAGCTTTATCCTAAGCAGGACTAACATTTAATTTAGTCTGTAGTCTGTTGATAAAATGTCTAAATTGTCTTGAAAGATTCAACAAGTAGGTTTTGCAGAAGTTCAAGTATAAGTAATCACTCACCCACAACAAAGGCAGACAAGTTCCAGGTGTCAACTGTCAGCCACTGGACCCATCATGGGCCTTACCATCCCCCTAAAAAAGCTCATAAATCAACTTCTGTTTTCAAAACACTGTGGGAGCTACTTGTGGGACAAAACAAGGTTCATCAAATCATGCTTTGTTTTACAAGAGAATTTCCACTCCTGGAACAGAACAGAAATTTCCATTCTAAGAACAGAAATACCCATCTCACCTAAAAAAAAACAAATGGGAAGGGAAGACATGAACATTTGGGAACAACTAGGGGTACATTTTTTTCACCCCATTCTAGGATCTAGGATGGCTCAACTGGAGAGTGGTTTCTGAGATGGGGCACTGATCACTTATTTCAGTAATCTGGTACTATTTGCCATGTACTCGTTTTATGAACTGCATCCTCTGTGATGGCATTTTTAACTATACAATTCTTTTTCCAAGTCTGGGTTCCTCTTCATCCTGTTTTCGTTTTGTACTTTGCCTTTCAGACTGTAAACCTGAAGGCGTGCACTACTTCATTTTTAATTGATTATACAGAAACCACTCTGAGAACCTTTCAGCAAAAGAATATGATAAAATATTATAAATAGACTATTACTCTTGGCCTAGCAAGACTAGTTTGTAGACTGGTCCTGCCACAAAGCAGCAGGTTAGCTCAGATGGCATTTGGGTTCAGTGCAACACTTTACAATTTTATGATAATACTGGTAACTGCAAAGTAGCAAATAGAGAAATTTTTGAAGCAAAATACTGCCTTGTAGATTAATAACAAGGTTCTATAAGAGTGGTTGCTTGAGTGAGAAGGACAGGTTGCTTACCTGTAACGGTATTTCTTCGAGTGGTATCTGCGGATACATACAATGGGTTCACTGCGCTCTGCGCAGTGCTGCTCGGAAATACTGGAATCCATGGGCAGAGTTTACTCTGCAACATTTGAAACTTTTTTTGGGCGGTAATCCGCCCACCACCGTTATAGGCCCTCCTTCCCGCTCTTTTCCCCAGTTCCAATTTTTCCGCTAAGCAGGCGATGGAAAGAGCCAATTAGAGCAGGTAAGCAACCTGTCTTTCTTCTTCTTGTCTCTTCGCATCATACAAATGGGTTTTTAGATGACAAGCTAAGGTTGCGGCGGAGGGAGTTTCCTGAAACCAAAGCTATTGTGAACCAAAGGTATATTTATTACAATAACACCTTGAACCATAAAAAGCGTCAGTCTTTTTTGTTATGGAGGTTAAACCTAGCAATAACATTGCTAGACCTGAGTAGGGAACAAGAGGTCATGCAAGACCGGTCCCATAACCAACCGACATAGAACAGAATGAAACAGTGTCAATGTCACATAATCAACACACAACCATCAGTAGTGCAATCAATGCAACCCTGAAACCAACAAGCCCTCCCGAAAGCTGCCGTCCGGATGGCCCTGGTGTCCAACCTATAATGCTTGATGAGTCAGGTTTGGGCAGACCGCCGCCTTGCAAAATCCTCCAAGGGAATCCCCGACAGGGCAATGCAGAGGATGCTGCCATTGACCTTGTGGAATGCAGACCGAACCCTGCCAGGGAAGAGGTTGCCAAACAGTTCATAGCAGAGGTGGATGGTACCAGCCACCCATTGGAAAACCTCTGCGCAGACACGGGCAAGCCCTTCTTCGGTTCCGAGTAGCATGAAAAAGTCTCTCGGACCGATGGAGGCAGCATTCTGTCCAAATAAAAGCCAGTGCTCTCCTGACATCAAGAGAGTGGAGGCTTCGCTCCGCCTCCGAAGTCGGGTGGATGCGAGAGTGGGGCAGCCACATGTCTTGGCACATGTGGAAAGCAGACAACCTTCGGCAAGAAAGTAATGTCTGTCCGAGGACCACTTTGTCCTTTTGGAACCTCAGGAGGGCTGGTCCCTCCGCAAGCCACAGAGGTTCGCCCGCCACGGCGGGCCGAGGTGAGGCCACAAGAAGGCGGTTTTCCAAGTCAGTAGTCTCAAGTCCGCTGTGGCCATCGGTTCAAGGGCTTTGATTGGAGAAGCTGAAGCACGTCTCCAAGTTCCAAGCCGCAGTGGTCCCGACACAGGAGGTACAGGTTGGCCCAACCCTTCAGGACCCCTTCACCAAGGTGCCTTGAAGAAAGAAACCCCTCCCCCCGAACTGGTATTTGGAACACGATGGCAGCCAAATAGCATTTGATGGATGGAGGACAGCCCCTATCCAAAAAGTGCCATCAAAAACTCAGCACCACTGGAGTGGAAACTTGAGCAGGAGAAAGCCCTTTTGGTCAGGAAGAGGCAAATTTCCTCCATTCAGGGCCTAGGCCCCTGGGTGTAAGTCTTTTGCAGCCAGGCTCACCTCCTCACCGGACTCCGGCAAAGCCGTCAGGGCTGTATCCTCCGGCTACCAGCGGTAGGCTTCGATGTCCGGGTTGAAATCCGTCCGTCCTGGATCAACCGCAGGTCCGGACGAGGGTCGAGACGGAGGAAGCATCTCCTGGAGGGTGGAGACGGGATGCGAACCCGGCTGTTCTGCCACACGGGGTGACCAGGATCGCATGCGCAGTGGTCTGTTGACATCTTGGACACCCCTCTGATGATGAGAGGACGGAGGGAAGGCGTAGAGGAGTCCCCGTCAGAGGAAGGCGAATGCGTCTCCGAGGTATCCGTCCAATCGCTTCCTGGAGCAGAACTGGGGACAGGGCTGTTCCATTTGGTCGCGAAGAGGTCGATCCGGGGGGTTCCCCACCGTTCGAGCGGTCGCTGGACCGTCTCGGGATGGAGCCTCCACTCGTGGCACCACGATGGAGATCTTCTGAGTCGGTCTGCCAACTCGTTGTCCTCCCGGGAAGGTGGGCTCGCCTGGAGGGGACGCGTCTCTGGATACACCAATCCCAGATGCGGAGCGTGAGGTCGAACAGGGTCCTGGATCTGGTGCCACCTTCTTGTTGATGTAATACATCACGGTGGTGGTCTGTCCTCAGGAGGACCACCTTCCTGTGACAGTGAACTCGAACCCCCTCAATTCCTTTTCCCCTGCGAGCATCTCCAAAGCGTGATGTGGAGGAGCTTGTCTTGTGCGGACCACCTGTCTTGACGACGAAGTCGAGCAGGTGGGGCGCCCCATCCCTCAGGGATGCATCGGCTCTGTAGCTCGCCTTGGATTCGGCTGCAAACAGCCAGTCATCCAGTAGGGAAAACCCTGAAGCCTTCTGATGAAGGTATGCCACCACGGTGCCATGCACTTCTGAGAACCTTGGGGCCGTGGCCAAACCGAAGGGAAGAACGTTGTAGTGGTAGAGTCGGAGCCGACAGCGAAGGCGAGGAATTCGGTGGGGCTCTCGAATCCCGATGTGGAAGTAGGCGTCCTTCAGTGTCGACGGTCGCGAACCACAGGCCCTGGTGGAGCGAGGGCAGAATGGAAGCCAAGGTTACCATTCGAAAGTGCGGACGGTCCCGGAACAAAAATTCAAATGTCTCAAGTCCAGGATGGGCTAATGCCCCCATCCGCTTTCGGTACCTGAAGTACCTGGAGAAAAAAAGGCCCGAGGACACTGGTGGGCGGCAAAGGGGAGATTGCCCCTTTACCAAGCAAGGCGCGCACTTCGTCGAGAAAAGGTTCCGAGGGGGGGTGGACATGCGGCTCCAGTGGAGGGCGTCTTGGAACTCGAGGGCATAACCCCTACGGACGATGTTGAGACAACCACGAGTCCATGTTATAGAGGCCCAGGTGTTAACAAAGGGCCTCAGAATGTCACAGAAGAAGAGGGTGAGGAGGGACGAGCGCGCTGGTCCTTCAGGTTCTCTTCTTCCCTGGTCAGTGTCCTGCCGGCGGGATTGCGGTACGAGGCGGGAAGTTGCGACGCCGAGGAGGAGGAAGATGCGAGGGGAAGCGGTGTCCTCTGGTGAGCCTGTTGCTGGACTGCCGATCCCGGAAAAGTCCCCCGTGACTGACCTTGCGGGCTGCCCCGGGTGCTGACGCTTCCAGCGGAGGGCCGGTGCCGAGGACATGCCATGCTTCTTCGCCGCCGCCTTCTCTGAACTTCCTGTTCAGGCAGTCGTCGGTCTCGGCATGGAAAGGCCGGTCCCGTCGCGGGCATGTCCTCGTGGCCGACCTGACCGTGGGGTTGAGGTCCGAGGCCCTCAACCAGGCGTGGGGTCTGAGTGCCATGGACAGCGGACATGGCCCTCCCTGAGCAGGCTGCCATATTCCGGAAGTGGTGATGAGCCAACTCCCAATGGAATGAGTCTCGTCCCTGATCTCCACCAGTTGCCTCTGGATGTCATCCGGGACGTCCGGGATGAGGGGGGAGATCCGTTCCATGGGGGTCTGGATGTAGGCCCCCATGCAGGAGGTGTAATTGCAGCCTTGACCGAAAGGGCCGCTGCCGAGTAGGCCTTCTTGGCCAGTCCATCCACCTTCTTCGCCTCCCGGTCGACAGGGGAGGTCGCCTGCTTTGGAACGAAGCTGTGCGGGCTCCCTCCACAATCGCAGAGTTCGGCCTGGTGGTCGGCCAACCAGGACAGCGCCGGGGCGACTCTGTAGAGCGGACTCCACCTTGCGGGAGGGCGCAGACAGGGTGGCCGGGGAGTCCCAGGACCTCTTCCACGATGGTCTGGAGCGACGGAGGAGAGGCAGACAAGGCGAGTAGGCACTCGTCCGTGCACCCGACGCTCAATCGGGTCCTCCGCGTTGTCTTCCGGAGAGGCGAGCTCGATGTCGAGAGCCCTGCCATCTTGACGACGTGTTCGGTGAAGGACCGGACGTCATCAGACGGGGAAGACGGCTCGGGATTATACATTCTGCGGTGAGGCCGAACCCGAGAGGACACATCTCGTCGGAAGGAGCTTCAGACGGGAGCAGAGGTTCATCGTCGGAGTCCAGGTCAGAGGGAGGGGGTCCATAACCCTGACTTGGGATCTCGGACGGGTTGGGATGAATCCGTCGAGGACCGTGAATGCCTGCGAGGTGGGACGGAGATCTTCGAAGACAGATACGGTCGGGACCGATCTGGACGAGGTGCCGTTGGTCTGCAGGTGGGGGTTCAGCCTGGTGAACTCCCTCATGGCCTTGTCCTCTGAAACCGATAAATACCGGCCAGATTGGGAATCAAAGAACAGTCGTATCTCCTGTCTGCGGGGCTGATCATCCTCATTGTCGTCCCAGAGTGGGAAGCGACCGGTGTCCCGACGAGAGATGGAGAACGGTGTCTTCCGTCCCGTGGACAAGTCCATGGTGGGCTGAGGCGGTGGCGTGCCGGTACCGAGTCCGTCGACCCCCCCGCGCAGGTCCGGATCGCGTGGAGCTGTCGAAGTGGAAGCGCGGCCCTGTTTGAGGGGGGAGCGCTTCTCTGTCCTTCGCCTCGGTGGGTCGGAGGTGGGCCGTCCTTGGAAGGCTTGGACTTCTTCGGGGCAGGATCACGACCGACTTATCATGGTGTCTCTTCTTCCCCAGGCCTTCGGGACCTTTCTGCCGGGAAGAAGGGGTGTCCGGGAGGTCCAGGAGGACAGCAGCCGCTGCCGCGACGAAGGCCTTGGAGACTTTTGCCCCTTCCAAAGGCACAGCCAGCTCTTTTGGCTTCGGAGCATGGCGCGATGCCTTGGATGCCTTGGAGGATGAAGGCGAGGCGAGATGGAGCTCCTGCTCGGTTAGCCTTCTTCGAACGCGAGCCTCCGATACCTCGTGGGTTTGGAGGCGGTTCTACCTCAGTCCCCGAAGACTTGTGGGGGCGCTTGGAGGGTTCGTCGGTGGCGCTGGGCGGTTTGGAGCCAGGGCCACATCGGAGGTGGTGGAAGGGGTTGTCCCGGCCGGGCACACACCACGCTGGGAAGGCGGCCCTGCCAGATGTGACGCGGACACACTGGCCCGAGAAGACGAGGCGGGGGGCGCGGAAGGCGGAACAGAGGATGACCGGAACCTCCTCTTGCACCTTACCCAGGCCGATCGCCCGAAGTGAGCCGGGATCAACGGTTTTTCGGGCCTGGGACGAGAGGGATCTGCAGCGGGCAGGCCTTGGTATCATGGTTCTTTGCCAAGGCACAGCAGACAAGGAGGAGTGCAGGTCCTGGACGGGCATCTTGCCCCCGCAAATGTCGCACTCTGTGGAAGGGTGCAGGCATTTCCGAAGTCGTCAAAGCCAGAGAGAATCCGAAACGCGGTCAACAGTCCGAAGTCCGAAGTTACCGGGGCGGGAGACAAAGAATGTGTCAAGAGACAGTCCGAGGTCAAAAACAAAAGTGATTCCAGCAAGCGAGCAAGCGAAAGTTCCCTGAAGCAGTCTAGCGCGGCGGAAAAAAGGAACTGGGGAAAAGAGCGGAAGGCAGGGGCCTTATAACGGGTGGGCGGAGTTACCCAAAAAGTTTCAATATGTTGCAGAGTAAACTCTGCCCAGTGATTCCAGTAGGTTCCGAGCAGCACTGCGCAGGCGCAGTGAAACCCATTTGTATGATTCGCAGAGACCACGAAGAAGAAAGCTGGCTTTAATGAGATTACTAATTATCACTCACAGAGTTCCACTTGAATATTTGAGAACCCCACGCTATTGGATTTAGTGGCATGCTTGTCAACACAGCATATTAATAAAGACTTTCAGAAGCTAAAAATGCAAGGAAGATGCTAGCCGCAGCTCTGCCCTCAGAAATGCCCTCCCCAGCCTCTTTAAGAGGACTATTCCGGGAAGTAGAGCCCAAAGAGAGACAGAGAGATAAACAGCATCCTGTAGTCTTCCATCAACATGCATGCTGGATGAAATATTTATATATTCTAAGTGGGATCAAATCAGTTCATCTACCCTACAAAGGCTCTTCTGCCTACCCACTGCTTCCTTCTGTCATCTCTTCACAGTTATTGAACTAAGATGAACTGTATATTACCCTAACAATAGAATAGAGGAGCCCATGCAGTGGATGAGCAGACCTCAGGAAAAAAAATCCTTTTGGACTATACAGTTTCCAGAACTGTCCAGAAAGCTAGCTAGGGAATGCTGGGAACTGCAATCGAGGTCTGGTGAAAGGAATGAACGTAGGGTGATCAGATTCATTCTATGAAAAGAGGTCTTCACAGTGTGGCACTTGGTGGTTCCCATACCAATAGGACAATGATTCTCCTCTGGATTTTACCTTGAACTTTAGATGATCTATCCAAGGTTGGGCTCAAAATAGATTCAGCACCTTGGATAGTTCCCTTACAGTTTAGTCTAATGATGCATCTACACTGTAGAAATAATAATAATAATAATAATAATAATAATAATAATAATAATAATAATAATAATAATAATAATAATAATAAATGATGCAGTTTGACACCACTTTAAAGTAGATTTGTAGTTTTATAAGTTCTCCCAGAACTCTGTGAGATGGAGTCATGGTGGTTAAAGCAGTGTCTAAGTACATTATTTCTAGAGTGTAGATGCACCCTAAAAGCCAGAGAGGATTCCCATTCCACTGATGTAACTGCACAGAGTTCTCCTTTCCACCATCTAGTTTTGGTATTTGTCAAACATTCTAAGGATTAGGCATTTGTCAGACATTCTAAATATTAGAAGGAACTTCCTGACAATAAGAGCTGTTCAACAGTGGCACACACTTCCTTCGAGAGTGGTGGAGTCTCCCTCTTTGGAGGTTTTTAGCAGAGGTCGGATGGCCATCTGTCTCAGGTGCTTTGATTGTGAGTTCCTGCATGGCAGGCGATTGGATGGGATGGTCCTTGTGGTCTCTTCCAACTCTATGATTCTATGAGTAGAACACTTGGCAGGATGGTGATAGTGGTGGTGATAAGGGAGTCAGAAATTCGTGGCATTGGAATATGGATCCCCAGCAGAGCCCATTCACATTATATAATTATAACCCTATGATTTCACGTTAACTACCATGAAACTTCCTATAGCATCCTGTGATTTGCAGTTTAGAGAGAGGCATTTAGAATAGTCAGTCAAAGAGATTTTTGACCTCACTAAATTACAAACTCCAGAATTCCATAGGATATTGCCAAGGCAGTAAAAGTGGGATCATAGTGTTATCATTGCATAGTGCAAAGTGGGTCTACTAACATAACACTGACAGAAATGAGAGCAGTCCAAGTACAGAAAGTGCTCTATACTATTAATTTTAAGGAGAGGGGGAGTGAATATGGAGCGTGTGTTTCTGTGTGTGTGTGTGTGTGTGTGTGTGTGTGTCTGTTTGCTTCACAAAGCTCCCTAGGAGATGATGCACCAGCTCATACAGTGACTCAAAAGTAAAGCATCCTGGAGTGGACAAGAATCATAGAATCATAGACTTGGAAAAGACCACAAGGTGAGTGCTGGGAAAGAGAAGAGAAAGGGATAGATGTCTTGCCAGCACAATGTAAGTCTTTTGAGGCTTGGACCTTTAATTATTTGTGAAGCCACACTGCTTGCTAAAGTGGAGCACAAGAGACATCGATATGGATAATTCAGGCAGACAACAAGGAAGTGGTTGGAGAGTAATGTAATAAAAGGGAGGAACCCTCCCAGCATCCTCCTGAATCCTTACTGCAGAACAGAAGGAGCAGAAGAAAAGATCTTTAAGATAATTTGAGCCAAGGTTGGTGTAATTTCCATAGCGCTGCAAAAGAGGACAAGAATTTCATCTATAAACATTTGTCCTGACTTTAATTTTTTTTCCCTCATACTTGATGGGTGTAATACATTTCTTTACCTTTTCCTATATGTATTTTGTTACATTATGCATTTCACTACATTTTCTATGTAATGCAATACAATACTATACAATATAACAGAGTTGCAAGGGACTGCAAGAACCAGCTAGTCCAACCCCCTGCCAGGAATAAACAACTAAAGCACTCCTGAAAGATGCCCATTCAATCTCTGTTAAAAGCTTCCAATGAAGGAGAGTTCACCACCTTCCATGGCAGTCTATTTCACTGTCAAACAGCTCTTACAGACGAGATATTCTTCCTGATATTTATGTTTGTATGCATATATATGTGTATACACTCGGCCTTCCATATCCACAGATTCTTTATTCACAGATTCAACCATCCACAGTTTGAAAATATTTTTAAAAATATAAATTCCAAAAAGCAATCCTTGATTTTGCCTTTTTATATAAGAGACACCATTTTACTATGACATTGTATTTAATGGAATTTGAGCATCCACAAATTTTGTTATCCATGAGTGGTCCTAGAACCAACCCCCAGTGGATATCAAGAAGCCACTGTATAATATATGCAAACAGAGAACATCAGCATTCAAGATAATTCTCAGTCAGAGCTCAAAAGAGTTGCATTTTGGAATTACAGTTCCCAGAATCTCACATTCAGCATAACCAAAAAGTTAAGGTTTCTAAGCTTTGCTCTTGAGCATAGAGAAGACTTTCCAAAAGGGCCTGGTCAAACCTGAGGCAAACAGTCACACTTTAGAAGTTCAATATGTTTACACAACTATGATAGAAATGTGTCCTCAGGAGAACAGCTAAGTAGTCACTCTGCACTCTGCCTACATACAGGCACACAGTGCTGGACAGAACAGAATTTCTGTTGCGTTCCAACCTATTGCAGAGTGGGCATTGTGTGGGCCTCTAGGTTTTCTTGAGTGCATTGTAACTCCCAGCATTCCTCTCCATGAACTATCCTAGGCAAAAATCTAACAACCTCTGGAGGTCTGCCTGATTCTTGACACAACCTTACTAGAAATCAGAGGTCACACAACATGACAATGGGTACAAACCTAAATGCAGAAATGTCTCTTGTGCCTGTCTGAACAGGGCCACCAGCAACATTGAGCCAGGTTCTCTTGGACATGAAGAGAAAGCATATATTATGCACTAGTGGCAAGTGAGGGAGGGAGGGAGAAATGGACAGAATAAAAACTAAATATAAAATCAACTGATCTATGGGAGATGAGAAGCCCATGTCAAGAAGCAATTGTTTTATATACACTTCATGGCAGTTAATTTCTAGGAATATAAAATCTTTATGAAGTTCTCTGCTATGCCTTCCCCTGTGTGTGTGTGTGTGTGTGTGTGTCTTTGTGTGCCCTCAAGTTGCCTTTTATCTTATGGTGATCCCATGAATTTCATAGGGTTTTCTTAGGCAAGGAATACTCAGTTTTGCCAGTTCTTTCCTCTGAAACAGAGTCCACAGTACCTGGTATTCATCAGTACACTGATGCAGAGCTATCCTTCACGTTGAAATGAATGGGCAAAATCATGTACATGATGAAGCTTACATACCTAGAATTCTCATGATGGAGCTCACACATGGACTTTGGAATGACATCAACAAATTCAGTAATTCTGCTGCAGAATCAGCATAGCAATGTCCAGAAACCTAAGTTCTTAATTACTTTATGGTCTTTTTCATACTAATCATAGCAACATGATTCCATTTTAACAGCCATGGATGTATCCTAGGGAATCTTCCAATGTATAGTTTTGTGAGGCATTTGAGCTCTCTGTCAAAATACCTCATAAATGCCAAAATAAGATGCTGTGATGACAGTTAAAGTAGTGCTGTAACTATGCAACATATAGCTTGTAGCTTTCTCTAAATTAATTGCTGGCATCCTGTTATGATATTGTAAGTCAAACCAATAACATTGCAAATATTACCTTTCATATTTATGGTCATGTCACCATTGCATCCAGTGTGGTGTACTGGTTTGAGCATTGGGCTATGACTTTGGAGACCAGGGTTCAAATCCCTGCTTGAGCATGGGCAAGTCATACTCTGTCATAGGATGGCAATGGCAAACCCCTTCTGAGGAAACTTGACAAGAACACCCTATGATAGAGTTGCCTTAGGGTCACCATGGCTGTATCCGCACTGCAGAAATAATCCACTTCAACACCAATTTAACTGCCATGGCTCAGTGCTATGGAATTCTGGGATTTGCAGTTTTGTGAGACATTTAGCTTTCTTTCTCAGAGAACTCTGGTGTCACAACAAATTACAAATTCCAGAATTCCATAGCCTTAAGCCTTGGCAGTTGAAGTGGTGTCAGACTGGATTATTTCTGCAGTGTGGATGCAGCCCATGTGTCAAAAATGACTTGGAGGCACACAACAATTACAAAGATAGACTTATAACATCGTAAACATTACAATTCATATTTATGGTCATGTCACCATTCCATCCACCACAAATGCCCCCTCCAACCCACCTTAGAAAACAGGCAATTGCACTAACTGAAGAAGTTCCAAGGTGCTGGAAAGCAGGATGCTGAACAATGGCCGCACTGTTCCCACCAGCGAGGCATGGTGTGAAAAGCAATTGCCACAAGACCTGCAGGGGATCTTGGCACTGTTTTTCATGCCATGCCGTACTGGTGGGATGGGGCTGGTCATATCATTCATCATCCTGCTCTCCGGTGCCTCACAACTCCTTTGGTTAGTGAAGCTGCTGGGCTGCCAAAGTGTGTTTTGGGGGAGTCAAATCATCCAACATAGCTGTGATGATGTAGCTCCATCCTTGTAGCTATGTCTGATAAACCAAGATCTTGATCAGTATTTTTAATATAACTGTTTATCTGTTTGTTAAAAAATTTGTGTTATGCCTTGTTCTAACTGTGTTCTATTTCAATTTATATTCTAAGCTCCTTGACACCCATGTTGGTAGAAAGGCAAGATATAAACTGAATTAAATTAAATTGCATTACATTATTTTGTAGTAAGACAAGGTGAACAACATGGGGCCCTAGGACCACAGGCAGCCCATAATTTGATTTCATGTGGCCTCTGGACTGATTCCAACCATTCTCTGTAAGTGATCCATTCATCTATCCCATCCCTGGAAATGGTAGGTGGTGAGGAAGGGGGAAGGGCAAGAAGGGTATGAGAGAAAGACAGAGGGAAAGGGTGTCAAAAAATAGGTGGCAGAAAAGGGTGGATTTGCCTATGTTGGGCCTTGTCCCTGTCCACTGCTGGCTTCAGACCAGAGAAATAGCAATGCGAGTGATGAATGAAGCCATTGCCCCCCCTCCCCCCAAATATGAATTCTATCCTTTCAGTCCCCAAATTTCTAGCATGGTCGTAACTTAAAACTTCAGTTGTGCATTTAAAATTAAGAGTTTAGTCATCCAAAAAAAGAGGCAGGCATAGTTACCAACTCTTTTGTGCAAACAGAACAAATGTAAGAGTTTTGAGTGGGAAACATCAAAGTATTACTGTCTGCAGTACTAGAAATTTGGAAAGGAAAATTTTATTAGGGAGCAGAATTCTTATTTTGAGGGGCAATGCCCTTTTTTTGCCCCTTTTAGCTACATGCCTAACCAAGACACTGCCAGAACATGGCCCCTGACAAGTTATTCTTGACATTAATCAACATAACCATTTGCCCACAGTAATCAAAATAATCATGTTCTGAAAAATGAAAAGCTACTGATTACCCTGCGTTTGTAAGGTATGATCCAAGACCTGAAAGAAATGAAACTGGTTAGAGTCATAAGCCTTAAGCAAACCTTCATGCTCAGTATTTGTGGCAACTTACCAGTAGAAGTGCTCCTCCACCATTTTTGTCACTGCTCTAGAAACAGCTCTCTCGTGTGGACCAAGGTGCTTGTTTAAATTCACTCCAAGTTTTTCTTCCAAAAAATCAATGATGAACTCTGTACCAGACACCTTTTTGCTATTGTATTCAATCCATGGCATTTTCCCTTGAGGGGAAAGTTTCCCATCAAAGTAGCTCTAAGCAGGCAAGCACCAAAACAAAGGCAAAAAGAAAATGACACACATACCAATGCATAGAAAGGAGTCAGTCATGTTCATCTTCCTGCATGACAATAAATGGGAATTTTGCATCCTCCAGATGATTTTAAACTGCAGTGCATAGCATTCCTTACACTAGCTCTGCACTGATCTCATAGAATAGCTTGCATTCTAGTTGACAGTCTATTCAAAGCATATATTAACACAAACACAACCAGTTTCTTTCTCTGCATATGATATAACAAAAATCAAAAACAGTAGCATAATCAGAAGATAATGATGCAATAATTGCTCTTCAACAGCATTTGGACTTCCCTGCAACAACAAAATGGAAAAAGCCATGCACACAATGTACTAATACAATCAGGCATGTGTAGGCAAGTCCTGGGCAGATCTCAATGATTCTGCTTTGTTTGTTTTTGAAAGAGAGTGTTTTTCTACAGTAAACTCTCTGCTGCAGTTATTCACATTTTCTCTTGCCTATTCACTCAGTTTTTTCTATTGTTTTCATAACCTTTCTGACCATGGTAATTATCGCACCACCAGTTCCCCGTCAGGATAGACACTGGCTGTAACCGTAAGAGACTGATCTTATCAGACAGCCCTGTACTGGGCAGTAGGCAGCCCATATCCAACCCAGGCTTCTCATGCAGCTTTCAAGAATGGGGAAATCCTGCTCTTGATAAGCTATGGGAGAAACCCGGATTGGATATGGGCTGCCTACTACCCATCGATCAGACTGTCTGATAAGATCCATATGTTATGGTTACAACCTGCATCTATCCCTGCAGGAATTGGCAGCATGATAATCTCCATGCATTTCTTTCTCTAGGGACCTTGAGTTGCTGTTTGGATCAGGCAAAGTTTAATTGCAGACTGAATTTGTGTGATGACTACAAATAATAATAATAATAATTATTATTATTATTATTTATTTATATTTCACCTCTCCCACAGGATTGAAGCAGTTTACAATAACTGCAATAAGCTGCAACCCTAAACAGTTACCCTGTCAATAGGGAAGGATTAGGGGAGCCTACATCTCTGTGAAATCTGGAAGTAGCAAGAAGGTTCTAAACTGGGAGCAAAGGTAGAAATGTGTATGCTTTAATTGGAAAGTGTTCCTTTTTTCCCTTTCAGAATTATTGTTTTTAATGACAGCAGCTATAATAGAGTGTATTTTTAAAACAGAGGTTACAAAAATAAAAATATTACTTTTGGACCACAACTCTCAGGATCCCAAATCCAGCATGGGCACTGGCAATGTTGGCTGGGGGATTCTCGATGTGCACTATGTGTGCTATGATATGGCTCAGCTGTGTGATAGCTGTATTATGTGAGCATTTTCATATTGGGACTAGTTTTTAAAGAAATGAACATGCCAATTGCCTAGGTGATAGGTAGCATCAATATACCTGTAAGTACCCCAAAATACAAGATAATGTCCACATATTTACCTGGTAGGGCAAATCAGCCATCCTCAAGTAGGTCTCCATTTTCAAACAGAAAGGAGATAAACTGGGGATACCATTATTTGGCCGTGAAAACTGATGCAGTATTATAGCATCTTTTGAATCAATCTCTTGCTCCTTCCTATAACCAAAACAAGCAAGCAGGGTTTAAAAAGCAGAATTCATCTCATTATAGAGCACCAGTATATTTAACACACAAAGCAAAATGCAACTGCTGAGTTACAACTTTCATCTGTCTTTTAACAGGCTACTGCCATTTTTTATTCATCATTTCTGATGATGCTAAGAAGCTCTTTGGATGGTAAGGGGAAAGTAAGCCAAGAAGTCAAGTTGGGACAGACGTATCTAAACACCTTGCACAATTCACAGATACATATATATGACCATATGAATGATGATGATAATGAAGATGACAATATATCTATGTTTGCTACTTTATCTACAAACTGCCTATGAAGCAAACATATGTTATTAGTTGGTAGCACATGATGAACACTGATGGTCCTTTAATGTGTTGGAACAGAACAGGCATAGGAATCATCTGGTGCTTCAGATGTTGGACTGCAATTCACAGCAACCTGCCAGCCTAGCCAGTCTTGAGGAATGCTGGGAGCCTGCAACTCAATATTTTGAGTGCCACATGTTTCCCACCCCAGAGCAGAAGATAACACACAGCCCTGAGACCAATTTCAGAATAAGTTCTAATCAGGACTGCAGCCACATGATGAACTACTGGAACTAACAATCAGGATCCTGATAATCACACCCTTTAAAAATGATGATCATAGAATCATAGAGTTGGAAGAGACCACAAGGGCCATCCAGTCCAACCCCTGCCATACAGGAACTCACAATCAAAGCATCCCTGACAGATGGCCATCCAGCCTCTAAAATAGTCCAGGTTAAAACAGTATAACTGTAAAAGCAAGTTGGAATAGGTGTGGAGAATATTTGGCACAAAATTCAGAAGCTCAAAGGATGCAAATATAAATGTATGTCTGTTTATTTAATATTACATCAGGGTAGTTCCAAAGGTTCAGCCTTTTATCCTCACAATGCTACTCGGATATAGGCTTAAACTGGGACATTAGGACTGGCACAGTGTTGTACAGCAAACCTTGTGGCTGAGTTTGAACCTGAGTCTCTTTTACCCTTCTCCAGCATTTCTAGCACTTTACTATGCTGTGCTGATTCTTCAATATATTTTGTTGTTTTTCCCCTCTCCTGTCTCTAGTCCCAGTTTGGTTATCTGTCATTGATGCCCATCTAGCTGGGACAGGAAAATGCACTGAAGACAATGATGGTCATGTAAAAAAGGGAATTGATTTCCTAGATTGGTTTGTTTAGGGTAGTGCCATCCTGTTCAGCAAGAAACCATCCTAGGGAAACCTTTCTCAAGTGTTTTATCCTGGAGAAACCCTTGAAATAATTGTCAGATCTCAAAGAAGCAATGTATAAAAACTATTATATCTACAGATGAAAAAAAATGTTGATCCCCCCCCCCCAACACAATCTCTCATGGAGCTCCTAGAAATATTTCATGGAACTCTAGTATTCCAGGTAACCCTAGTTGAGAAACCCTGTTCTAGAGTAACTAGTTCCAGAGATTAGCATAATGCATATGGTCACTTATTCAGACCATAGTAGGCACATGTGCTCCTCTGCCTGAGAATGGTATACAATTCAGCCTAATGGCAGACCCACTTGAGGTAAAAACAGAAATATAGTGGACAGTAAATCTTTGTCCATCCCACCAATTAGACATAATGCACAGACAAATGCAAGTGGTGAATATTTAAATTTGTGCAGAGTTCAGACAAACTTCCCTTGGTTCAAAAATCTGGCTCTCTTGATAGAGAATATGTTGTATCATGTGCTGCATTAGTTACATGCAAAGCTTACAAAAATTATTTTCTCAGAGTACAGCTCCTAGTACCCCAGACACTAAGACCATGCTCACTGGAGGAGTCTGGGAGACACAATTCTGAAAGTAACTTTTCAAAGCACTGAATATAAAAATGAATATATGTAATTCAATGGCAATTTTCTTTCATAAAACATTTCCAATATCATCTGCAACTTAGTCCTGAGTAAGATTCCTCAATCAGCCCTGCTGACAAATGCTGCAATCTCCATGTGACAAGACCTCCTTAAAGACCTAGGTTACATTCACCTTCCAACCCTAGAAAGCCCCTTGTTGCTAATACATGCCCTGCTTTTAGCCTTTTATCATGTTCCTTAAGTGTATAAAAAGTGCATAAAACTATGTGGACATTAAATTTGATCAATAAGAAAATCCACTGCAGTTGTATGTTGTGACAGAAGTGTCTTGAGGAATACATAGCCTTGCAATCGCTTCTAAATACAATTTCAAATGTATATATACTTAATTTGAGGAGCCAAATGATTACCATTAAAAAGATTAACTAATTGATTGGAAGGGAGCCAGCACGGTGTAGTGGTTTGAGTGTTGGACTACAACTCTGGAGATCAGGTTTTGATTCCTTGCTAGAGCATAAAAGCCACTGGGTGGCTTTGGGCAAGTCACATTCTCTCAGCTTCAGAAGATGGCAATGACAAATCCCATCTGAAGAAATTTGCCAATAAAACTCTATGATAGATTTGCCTTAGGGTTGCCATAAGTCAAAAATGACTTGCAGGCATAGAACAACAACTAAGTGTATAAGGGCTAGGGCCCCAAGTGTCTCTACAAACCAGTTGCAATATTTTAGGTAGTGTGTATGTTCTTCTTTACAGTTTGCAGTAATCACTCCAGTCAGAGCCAAACACTGTAAAACCAACAGTAACTTTTATGGAGAAAGATACATTCATTCTAATGGGGCTTGAGCATACACAGAATTCCCTTTACAAGGGGAGGGGTCTGGAATGGATCTCCACATAAGGGAAGGGACCACAGTATTTGGAAAGGCTTTTAGCCAATCTTTATGCAGTTTTTACAAATATGTCTATGACCTCAGAGCAAGCTGTGATTGAAAGACTGTTTTTACATACAAACATAGCCTAAGCTCATGGATACTGCATGGACACTAACTCATGACTGGCTGCTCAAGCTTTGCTGACAACGTCTCACACACACACACACACACACACACACACACACGTGTGTGTGTGTGTGTGCGTGCCTTAGGCAAATGTCACCTGGTGCAGCCCACCACTACCTACACACAAATGCTTGGAACACCCCTGCCTTGAACAAGGCAAGTATACAGTCTAGAAGAGATCTCTCTGCTTCCAAAAAATATCTGCTCACTCAAGATTTTGCCTGATCAAGATTGGTTTTTCATTATCTCAATCATCCTGATTACTTAACTGATCTTGGGGGTGGGGGGGGAACAAGCCAATCAGTCTAGTAACATGACCCTTGAAAAACTGCATTAACACAGCTTTGTTTTGTAGACTGGAATTAAACTCTACTTTTTTAATTTCTTTGATTCCGATTTTCAGTTTCAGTTACAGTTGTGTTGTCCACCCAATCAGCAATAAATAAGCATGTTTATTTGCCTGATGGAATAAGCACATTTGTTCTGTAGTTATTATTAGCAGTACAGCAGGATACAATGTTTATTGTTAAAGAAATAACTTTTTAAAATATGAGGAGGGGCAGTCTGACCAAGTTAACCTTCCTAATTTTAAAGCAATCCTAGGACTCATTCCCACTACAATTTGCAGAGAATTGTAGATAGGGGTATATGACCCTCATTCTCACTTGAAATTGATTCTGATCTTTATTCAACCGATTTCAGTTGGGATAAAGCAGGGCAAATGCAAAAAACGCGGGTTTTCCTGATAGTAGTTTCAAAGTGGTTCTTTTCAGAGGAATCTATTCTGAAGTGTGTCCAATACGTGGGAACACCAGATCAAAATCAATTCATTCTGAGGGGGGGGGGACAAATGGCAGAGGGGTGTGTACCATCCTTCCCCAGAGATATCACACACAGCCCTAGTGCTGCTTTTTTGGTTTTTTGTTTTTTTAAATTAATCGAGAAATCAATAGAATGGTTTAGCAACTAATTTCAAAGGCAAGTAATTGCTAAAACATTCTATTTTTTTTTAAATGTGAGCCCCATCCTTCTTTCTGTCCTCCCCAGCCTTGCCTCCATCCTCCCCAGCCTTCTCTCCATCCTCCCTGGCCTTCTTTCCATCCTCTCCGGCCTTGTCTGCATCCTCCCCGGCCTTCTCTCTCCCCTCTTTCCATCCTTCCCGGCCTTGATTCTGCCCCCCCCCCCCCAGCATTCTTTCCAACCTCCCCATCCTTGCCTGCATCCTCTCCGGCCTTCTCTCCCTCCTCCCAGCCTTGCCTGAATTCTCCCTGGCTTTGCTCTCTGAGTTTCACACTCTCTCAGCCTTGGGTCACACTCTCTCAGCATCCAACCCCCCCCCCCCAACTTCCAAGCCGGGCTGCCACTTATGTCACAGATGATTGACAGGGGATTTTGAAGCGGCACTACCAGTAATGATGACCATCATGCCAAAAAAAAGCAATTACACTGGGATAAAGAAAAGACCCCCTTTCTTAGTGGGAACAAGGGACCTTTTAGAATTGATTTCCAAAATGGAGCAAAGGCGAATCAGGAAATGATTCAAGCTGCCAGTGGGAATGACCCCTTAGTGGCTCTTTTTATTCTTTTTCTTGGGTACTCAATGCCAATGGATAAAAACATTTCTAGAAGAATAGAAACACCACTGTGATCACCATAGTAAGATGATAGGCTGATCACATAAACTGTAACTCAGACCTAATTTCTTGTTTTCACATTGTGTGCAGCTCAGCATGAAGTTGTTGCTAGGATTCTGGCCAGGAAAAAAAAATCAACCCAAAAATCCAGTTTCAAAAAACCAGCTGCTTTCCACAATGAGTTTCCAATCAATTGTTGTTGTGTGCCTTCAAGCTAACCCTAAGGCAAACCTATAATGGGGTTTTCTGGGGTTGAGAATATATGATTCACCCATGTTCACCCAGTAGGTTTCCATGGCCAAGTAGGGAATCGAACCCTAGTCTCCAGAGTCATAGTCCAACACTCAAACCACTACACCATTCTGGCTCCTTTCCAATCAATTAGTTAATTCTTTATATAGCACCCAGCTGATTTTTTAAAAACTTTATCCCAACAGGAAGGGAAATCCTGAAAGTCAGGTTCAAAACTAGAAGGAGGGACCCTCAAAGAGAAGTTAACAAACAAGATGGTGGTATGTGGCTCCTGTATCTGTGGGACAGTGGCAATCTGCCCCAGGTTAGTCTTAAATTGTGCAGGAGCAGTTCAAGATGCCCAAGGCCATACCCAAAACAGGTTCAGCACTTTGGCTGCCTCCTTTAAAGCTGGATTTAAAACCTGAGGTGCATTCAGCAACACCCCACTAACAGGGCAGCCATCAGCTGCTACCATCCTCTGTGGCATCCCCTGGGAAGCCCAGAGGATGCGACCCCTCCCAGGATAGCAATGTTTACCAAGATTGAAATGTGATAACCCTACTGGCAGACCATAGGATTATGACTTGCCTTCTGGTAGACAATGCTTTATCCGTGATTGGATAAGCCCATGTTGATTCGGCTGAGACAGTGTACACACCCTGCTCCCCTTTGCTAATTAGAAATCTCCTGAGTACACATTGGTCCCTGATTCCACAAATTGCCTTCTGATGTACAGTGAGATAATGTAAAACCTAATGTAACCCTGATGTCAATAAAAGGAGCTGGCGAAGACCTGGCCAGGAAGGAGAAGCTTTGCACCCCCATTCCTGTCTCTGCGTCTCTCTGCCGCGACAATCCTCAAAGTATTTATTTCCTCACTATACTTCCCTAAACATGTGGAAAAGACAAATTTGTTTTTTGCAAGTGGGGTCCCAAATTGAGATGCCTAACTCCTAAGCTCAGAAACAAAAACGATTACACTCATTTACTTCTTGGTATTCATTCTACATTTTCTGTTAACTTGACCTTGACTTATGCCTGTTCTGTAAAATGCAATGGTTTAATGGTTTTATATTTTTACCTTGGTTTTTAAAATGATTTTACATTGTTTATTTGTTCTAATAATTGTGTTTTAAACACTAAAGAAAAGCAAAGTTGCTTTTCTTTTGTGAGTCGCCTTAAAGGCAGCATACGGAAGGAAGGAAGGAAGGAAGGAAGGAAGGAAGGAAGGAAGGAAGGAAGGGGAAGATCACTGCTTTTCCCTTCCCCTGACTTAGCCCCTCAAAGTTTTTCCATCAGGGAGTGGATGACTGGATCTCCTCTCCAATGTCCCACTTAGAAACATGACTGCCACTCCTACCAATGAAGGCTTGTCATGGACCTGTTCCTCATAATGCAATCTCACTTATTCAGTTTTAGATGCATGTAAAATTATTTTTTGAAAACAGAAGGACAGGTTGCTTACCTGTAACAGTATTTCTTCGAGTGGTCATCTGCGAATACATACAAATGGGTTTCACTGCGCCTGCGCAGTGCTGCTCGGAACCTACTGGAATCACTGGGCAGAGTTTACTCTGCAACATATTGAAACTTTTTGGCGGTAACTCCGCCCACCCGTTATAAGGCCCCTGCCTTCCCGCTCTTTTCCCCAGTTCCGCAATTTTTCCGCCAAGCAGGCGATGGAAAGAGCCAATGTGAGCAGGACACTGAGGGGATGGACGGGTGGGATTTGTATGTATTCGCAGATGACCACTCGAAGAAATACTGTTACAGGTAAGCAACCTGTCCTTCTTCTTCGTGGTCTCTGCGAATCATACAAATGGGTTTAGACTGACAAGCTAAGGTATACGGCGGAGGGAGTGTCCTAAAACCAAAGCTATGGTAAACCAAAGGTATATTTATTACAATAAACACCTTGAACCATAAAGAGTCAGTCTCTTTGTTCATGCACAAAACAATATAGCAGCAATTTTGCTAAACCTGAGGAGGGAACAGAGGTCATGCAAGACCGATCCCATAGACTTGTGAAAATCAACATTCAACAATTGTAAACAGTGTCAACTGTACAAGTGTAGTAAACACAAAACATCAGTAGTGCAATCAATGCAACCCTGAAACCAACACAGCCCTCCCGAAAGCTGCGTCACGGATGGCCCTGGTGTCCAACCTGTAATGCTTGATGAAAGTCAGAGGTTGGGACCAGACAGCAGCTTTGCAGACATCCTCCAAGGGGATCCCCGACAGGAATGCGGAGGATGCTGCCATTGACCTTGTGGAATGGGACCGAACCCTGCCAGGGAGAGGCTTGCCTAACAGTTCATAGCAGAGGTGGATGGTACCAGCCATCCATTTGGACAACCTCTGCGCAGACACAGGCAACCCTTTCTTCGGTTCCGAGTAGCATTGGAAAAGTCTCTCGGACCGACTGGAGGCAGCAGTTCTGTCCAGGTAGAAGGCCAGCGCTCTCCTGACATCAAGAGAGTGCAGGCGTCTCTCCTCATCCGACGTCGGGTTGGATGCGAGAGTAGGCAACACAATGTCTTGGCACATGTGGAAAGCAGACACAACCTTAGGCAAGAAGGTAATGTCCGTACGGAGGACCACTTTGTCCTTGTGGAACCTCAGGAATGGTTGGTCCCTCCGTAAGGCACAGAGTTCGCCCGCACGGCGGGCAGAGGTGATGGCCACAAGAAAGGCGGTTTTCCAAGTCAATAGTCTCAAGTCCGCTGTGGCCATCGGTTCAAAAGGCTTGGATTGGAGGGCGGACAGTACCGACTCCAAACTCCAAGCCGGCGTCGGTGCCGACACAGGAGGGTAAAGGTTGGCACAACCTTTCAGAAACCCCTTCACCAAAGGATCTTTGAAGAAAGAAACCCTCCCCCCGAACTGATATTTGGCACAAATGGCAGACAGGTAGCATTTGATGGATGTGAGGGACAACCCACCATCCAAAAGTGCCATCAAAAACTCCAGCACCACTGGAGTGGACACCTGTGCAGGAGACAAGCCCTTCTGGTACAGGAAGAGGCAAAATCTCTTCCATTTCAGGGCATAGGACCGCTGGGTGGAAGGTTTCCTCGCAGCCAGGATCACCGCCCTCACTGCCTCCGGTAGGGTCGTCAGGGCTGGATCTTCCAGGCCACCAGCGGCAGGCTCTCGATGTCGGGGTGGAGAATCCGTCCGTCCTGGATCGACAGCAGGTCCGGACGAGGGTCGAGACGGAGGAAGCATCTCCTGGAGAGGTGGAGAAGGGATGCGAACCACGGCTGTCTCGGCCACCACGGGGTGATGAGGATCGCATGCGAGCGGTCTGTTGTCATCTTGGACACCACCCTGATGATGAGGGGGAACGGAGGGAAGGCGTAGAGAAGCTCCCCCGTCCAGAGGAAAGCGAATGCGTCTCCGAGGGATCCGTCCAATCGCTTCCTTGAGCAGAACTGGGGACAGTGGCTGTTCCACCTGGTCGCGAAGAGGTCGATCCGGGGGGTTCCCCACCGACCGAAGAGATCGCTGACCGTCTCGGGATGGAGCCTCCACTCGTGGCACACCGAAGGGGATCTGCTGAGGCGATCCGCCAGCTCGTTGTCCTCCCCGGGAAGGTGAATCGCCTGGAGGAGGACGCGCCTCTGGATGCACCAATCCCAGATGCGGAGCGTGAGATTGAGCAGGGTCCTGGACCTGGTACCACCTTGTTTGTTGATGTAGTACATCACGGTGGTATTGTCCGTCCTGAGGAGGACCACTCTCCCTGAGACAGCAAACTCGAACGCCCTCAAAGCCTTCTCCACTGCAAGCATCTCCAAGGCGTTGATGTGGAGGAGCTTGTCCTGTGCAGACCACCTGTCCTTGACGACGAGGTCGAGCAGGTGGGCGCCCCATCCCTCCAGGGATGCATCCGTTGTCAGAGTCAGTTGTGCCTGGGGCTGGTGGAAAGGCATCCCAGTGCAAACGTTGGAGCTGTCTAGCCACCACCTGCGAGAGGAGGCCACCGGTCTCGGTACCGTGAGCCACTTTGAAGGCGGGTCCTCCAACGGAGAGAAGACGGAGAGGAACCAGGATTGGAGAGGTCGAAGACGAAGTCTTGCCCAGGGGGTAACGAAGGTCGTCGATGCCATGTGGCCCAGGGCGACTTGGACGTCTCTGGCTCTCACCCTCCTGTGGGAGATGCACGGCCTGAGGGACGTTGTCAGGGCCTGAAAGCGGTCCGGAGGGAGAAAGGCCAAGCAGTTCTCGGAGTCGAGGATGGCCCCGATGAACTTGACCTGTCTGGTCGGCGTGAAGTGGGACTTTTCCCTGTTGACGACCAGCCCGAGGGAGTCCAAGAGGTGCAAGGCGAATGAGACTGCTTCTTGCAGCTCGTCTTGGGATTCGGCTGCAAACAGCCAGTCGTCCAGGTAGGGAAAGACCATGAAGCCCTTCTGATGAAGGTATGCCACCACCGGTGCCATGCACTTCGTGAAGACTCGTGGAGCCGTGGCCAAGCCGAAAGGAAGCACGTTGTAGTGGTACGCGGTGGAGCCGACAGCGAAGGCGAGGAATCTCCGGTGGGACTCTCGAATCCCAACGTGGAAATAGGCGTCCTTCAGGTCGACGGTTGCGAACCACAAGCCCTGGTGGAGCAGAGGCAAAATGGAAGCCAAGGTTACCATCCGGAAGCGACGGTAATCAAGAAACAAGTTCAACTGTCTCAAGTCCAGGATGGGCCTGATGCCCCCATCCGATTTCGGTACCGTAAAGTACCTGGAGAAAAAGGCCCGGGAACATAGATCGGGCGGCAAGGGGGAAATTGCCCCTTTGCTGAGCAAGGTGCGCACTTCGTCGAGAAGGGTGTCCGAGGGGGGAGTGGACATGAAGGCTCCAGTTGGAGGGAGCTCCTGGAACTCGAGGGCATAACCCCTACGGACGATGTTGAGAACCCACGAGTCCGATGTTATCGAGGCCCAGATGTTAAAATAGGGCCTCAAAATGTCCAAAAAGAACGGGGGAGAAGAAGAGACGAAGCGCGCTGCGTCTCTTCAGGTTCTCTTCTTCCCCTGGTCGGTGTCCTGCCGGCGGGACTTGCGGTACCGGGGCGGGAAGTTGCGACGGCCAGAGGAGGAGGAAGACTGCGAGGGGAAGCGCTGTCTCTGGGAGCCCTGCTGGGACTGCCGATCCCGAGGAAAGGTCCCCTGTGACTGACCTTGCGGCTGCCACGGGCGCTGACGCTTCCGGTACGGAGAGGCCGGTGCTGAGGACATGCCATGCTTCCTTGCCGCCGCCTTCATCCTGAACTTGCGGTTCAGGCGGTCGTCGGTCTCGGCGTGGAAGAGCCTGGTCCCGTCAAGCGGCATGTCTTCGATGGCTTGTCTGACCGTGGGGTTGAGGTCAGAAGCCCTCAACCAGGCATGGCGCCTCAATGCCATGGATGCTGACATGGCTCTCCCCGAACAGTCCGCCACATTCCTGGAAGTGGTGATGAGCCAACTCCCAATAGAATGGGCCTCGTCCCTGATTTCAACCAGCTGCCTCTGGATGTCATCTGGGACGTCTGGGATGAGGGGGGAGATTCTCTCCATGAGGGTCTGAACGTAGGCCCCCATGCAGGTGGTGTAGTTGGCAGCCTTGACCCCCAGGGCCGATGCCGAGTATGCCTTCTTGGCCAGTCCATCTACCTTCTTCGCCTCCCGGTCGACAGGAGAGGTGGCCTGCTTCGGGACGAAGCTATGCTGGGCTCCCTCGACAATCGCAGAGTTGGGCCTCGGGTGGTCGGCCAACCAGGGACAGCTCGCCGGAGGAACCCTGTAGAGCGTCTGGACCTTACGGGAGGGTGCCGAGAGGGTGGCCGAGGACTCCCAGGATCTCTTCACTATGGTCTGAAGTGAAGGCAGGAGAGGCAGGCAAGGCGGGGTGGGCACTCGTCCATGCACCCGACGTTCCACCGGATCCTCCGCGTCGTCCTCTGGCGAGACGAGCTCGATGTCGAGAGCTCTCGCCATCTTGACGACGTGCTCGGTGAAAGACCGGACGTCATCGGACGGGGAAGACGGCTCCGGATCATGCATCCTCTGCGGGGAGACCGAAACCGAGAGGACGTCGTCGTCGGAGGGGACTTCAGATGGGAGAAGAGGTTCATCGTCTGAGTCGAGGTCCGAGGAGAGGGGTTCTGTCACCCTAACTTGGGATCTCGGCCGAGATGGGGTGACGTCCACCGACGACCTCGAACGCCTGCGGGGTGGAGACGGGGGCCTCTCAGAGACCGAAGCGGTCGGGACCGATCTGGACTGGGTGCCTTGATCAGCCGGATGGGGGTTCAGTCTGGTGAATTCTCTCATGGCCTTATCCTCTGAGACCGATAGATAGTAACGGCCAGACTGAGGATCAAAAAACAGGTCTGGCATCTCCTGTCCACGGGGCTGATCCTCCTCGTTGACAGACCCTGGGGGAGAAGGCGACTGCCGTCCTGCTGGAAGGAGGGGAACGGTCTCTTCCATCCCGTGTGCGAAGTCCACAGTCGGCAAAGGCGTGTCCGGTGTCGGGGACCGCCGTACCTCCGGTGCAGGCTCTGGATCGCGTGGAGTTGCCGCATGGGAAGCGCGGCCCTGCTTTGAAGGGGAGCGCTGTTTGTCCTTCGCCTTCGGCGCAGAAGTGGACCGATCCTTAGAAGGCTTGGCCTTTTTTGGAGCGGGCTCGCGGCTAGACTTCTCATGGCCTCTCTTCTTCCCCGACTTTGGGGTCTCATCTGCCGGGAAGAAGGGGTTGTCCGGAAGGTCTAGGAGGACAGCGGCCGCCGCCGATGAAGAAGGCCTTGGAGACCTTGCCCCTGTAGGAGGTCCAGCCGGATCCTTAGGTTTCGGGGCATGGTGAGACGCCTTGGACGCCTTGGAGGATGCAGGCGAGACCAAGTGGCCCTCAGCCACGGAGCCCTTTTTCGGGCGCGAGCCTTCCTTCGGGCGCGAACCCTCCGATTTTGACGGCGGCTTGGAGGACGGCTCGGAACCCTCAGTCCCCGACGTTTTGTGGGGGCGCTTGGAGGGCTTGTCGGTGGCACTGGGCGGTTTGGAGCCACGGGCCACATCGGAGGTGGTAGAAGGGGTCCCGGCCGGGACGCACACCACACTAGGGATAGCGGCTCTCCCAGATCCCACGCTTTCCGCGCCTGGGAAGAGAGGGACCTGCAGAGCGGGCATGCCTTGGTGTCGTGGTCCTTGCCCAGGCACAGCAGGCAGGAGGAGTGCGGGTCTTGGACGGGCACCTTGCCTCCGCAAATGTCGCACTTCTTGAAGGGTGCAGGCATTTCCGAAATCGTCAAAGCCAGAGGAGATCCAAAAACGAGGTCAAACAGTCCAAAAGTCCGAAGTTACCAGGGGCGGGAGACAAAGAATGGTCAAGAAACAGTCCGAGGTCAAAAAGCGAAAGTGATTCCAAGCAAGCAAAGCAAGCGAAAGTTCCTCTGAAGCAGCTAGCGCGGCGGAAAAAAGGAACTGGGGAAAAGAGCGGGAAGGCAGGGGCCTTATAACGGGTGGGCGGAGTTACCGCCAAAAAGTTTCAATATGTTGCAGAGTAAACTCTGCCCAGTGATTCCAGTAGGTTCCGAGCAGCACTGCGCAGGCGCAGTGAAACCCATTTGTATGATTCGCAGAGACCACGAAGAAGAAAGTTGGATAACCAAAGAGGAGCTCTCGATAGATAGGATTTATTTTCATATGGTACAATGTTGGAAGTCTTATGGATTATCCTGATAATCAAGAGATATTTATAGTGGGAGTCTCCTGTGATCTGTCAAATGTGTGCAAGTCATACAGTGATATAGTCATTACATTGTGCTTCCCCTAAGCTCTCATTTTCTTAGTAGCCCTAAAAAAGTTAAGTCAGTAACATCATCATCCACATAGAACATAAGTGTAGATGACACCAATAAAACCATGACATCTTGAGTCACACAGCCTTGATTAGGGCAGACTGCTTGGCTGAAAGGTCATTCTTTTAACAGAGGCAGCACATTCGTTCACTTAGCATTTTGAAGTCAGACAGAATAAAAACATCCTAAACAGCTTGGAGTCATGGGAGTAATGCAATAGTCACTGGAACACCCATTTAATCACTGAGTTGCATAAAGACAAAAGACACTATCACGATCTAGAAGAGAATTTCAGACACCATTTGCAATCCATCTCCTCCTCAGAGGTGGAAATTGTGTAGCCCTCTAGATGTTGCTGTACTTCAGCTCTTAGCAGCATAGCAAGTGGTGATAATTGTTGAAAGTTGCAATTCAACAACAACTGGAGAACCATATGTTTTCCAGCCTTACAATACTTATTGGCAGGTATTATGTTTGCACCAAGTAACTGTCACTTGGGCCATGAGTGCTTTATCATCAAAAGTCATGCTGAAAATGCCCTTAAAACTATGAATACTTTCTGTTCTTCAGTAGTATCTTATTTTTCACTTCCCATACTGGCTGGAGAATTTGGGGTGCTGCAGTCTAAAAACATACCTGATCCTACTTAAGCATCCACCACACAACCAAGCTTTAACAGAAAATTCCTTCCTAACAAGATGAGATCATATTACAACATTTGCCATGGACACACTCCAGACTCCTTCCATGATCCTGGACCAAGACATAGATCCAGTTTGATAAAGTAAACATTTGTACTAATGCCAGGGAACACACAGAAGACATTGGCCTGAAGGTTGCAACAACCATTAAAGTAAATGCATTTAACAAGAATGCAAAACTGGTTAGAGTGAAACAACAACAGCCTCTGGCCATTTCCCCCTCTTCCACTCCCTTTTCTCTTGACTAGCATGCCTCTCCTATGTGTATAAAATCAACATCAACACCGGCCTATGGTGGGTTCCCAAAAGGTCAGAAGGGAGAGTCCTCCTTGGGGTTCGCTGGACTCTCTTGAGCACCTTTCTCACTTCTCCAGGATTTAGAGATAATCTCTCACTACCAATGACTCTGAGAAGCAATGAACTTAAGGAGAGTACTGCTGAATTAGAACAACAGTCTACCTTCTGCTCCTGCAGTGACCGACCAAATAAAGGTGGACACAGGACAATGAGGCGAGTGCTTCTGTACCGTTATGCGGAAGGAAGAATAATAAGGTATGTTGATTAGGTATATTTCACACTACATTTATATCACTTTCATACCACTTAGAGTCTTAGACTACCATGGTTCTGTCCTATAGACTCCTGGAGTTTGTAGTTTCATGAGAGTTGTCTGGCAGATAATTCTAAATAGCTAATTAAACTGCGAATTCCAGGATTCCATAGGATGAAACCATGGCAGCTAAAGTGGTTTCAAAGTACTATAATCATAGTGTGAAAGTGATCTTGCAAAAACTTTTTCCATACAACTACTAAAAAATCAGGAACCCTGTCCTCTTTTCTATGTGGCCACCCTAACCAGATGCTGTTGGGAAGCCTAGAGTAGGCTTGTAAGCAAAAATCACTTTTCCCACCCACATTTCCTAGCAACTGATATAGGTATAAACTGCACTGCAGAAAATAAAGCACTTTGACACCACAAACTGCCATGGCTCAATGGTCTGGAATCCAGGGATTTGCAGTTTATAGTGGCACTAGACTTCTCTGACAAAAAAGCTTAAATATCACACAAAAACTACAAATCCCAGAATACCATAGCATTGAGCCATGGCAGCTAAAGCAGTGTCAAACTGCATTATTTCAGCAATGCAGATTAGACCATATAGATTCATGGCCACTCTCCTTCCTCAGGGCTTCTGGGTTTTCAGATCCTATTATAATAGCTTTACTGAATAAAGCAGCATCTCTTCTTCTGCATGGTGAACAAGATTCCAGTGATCTGAAGGGTACAGCCCATTATTCAATGCTTGGACTTGGAGCAGAAATAAAGAGGCTCCTGATTTCATCTGTTCTCCACCCGATAGGTAATGTAGGCCTTGACTTATGTCCAAGCACATAAATGATTGCAATGTTCCATTTCCTACTCAGAACCACAGAAAAATCACTCAGTGGCTAATGATATTGTGTAACACAGACTGACCACTGTTGTTAAAAGAATCATCTCCGGTGATGAGTCACACCAAGAGAAATAATATTTCAGGAACAATCCACCTTATTTATCCTATCAGCTCGCTGAAAATGTAGCATAAAGCCAGCCATGTTTTCCAACTTTTCTCCGATTATTCTTGTTTCCCTCACGGTACTTGATAGGAACTAGTTCTCAATATTAGGCCAATAAGAGGCTGTTTTGCATCCTACCTTGACTTTAAAATTGCATAATATTATTTGCATGGATGCACAAAGTGCTCAGATATCATAGATATCCATCTGTCATCTCCTGCCCAACCCAAGGGACTATTTTGATTACAGAATAAATTTATCAAAATAATTTCTGGGTGGTTTACCCTTGTGTTTATTATCAAGACACACAGTAGAACTGTTTTTGTCAGATGCTATCCTAACCAAGTGGGGCTTGAAGCCACTATTATCTAAGATGTTTTATACCAATAATAAAACTGCAGCACTGAATGCGATTCTTGACTTTAGGTTTTGGTTTACAAAGGACACACCTTTAAAACGTTTCCTAAAAATTCCTCATCTCCCATATTCCTCCCTTTTAAATGGTTTGTGTGATTCACAGCAAGTCTAACTACAGAGAACAACAATTAAAGGGATATTTTGTCATCTATTTTTGGAGATAGGTGGCAGTTATATCATGTTGAAATGTGTGGATCCATGCTGGTATTTATGTGAACACACCTTCAAGGCTACTTTTGATGGACAAAATTAATTTGTTCAAATTAATTTATATCAGGGCTAAAGATTAACACCTTGATATAGCTGGGATCTGCCATACTAGCTGACTCAGGTCCCAAATTTCAGTTTGTGGGATCAAAATGTCTAGGACTGTGCTTTTATGGTGCAGTTCTATACATGTCTATTCAGAGGTAAATCCAGTCATAATACAGTGGGACTTCATTTACTGTCATTCTGGGGGAATTACTTACAACCATAGCACCACCTTTAAAAGTGTTTTAAAGCTTACAAATTACAAATCAGATTGAAACAAAGGGATAACACTTGAAGACTTATGAATTTAATTCTTGTAACAAAATAAAAGTTTTATGAGTCACTATTAAATATGAATATGACATAAGGAAGGAAGATTCAATAAATGAGAACATAAAACATAATAACACTTAATACTTTAATGATAACATTTACTTAAACAAGCAATTCTAAGCTCACATATCCCTGCAAGTAACTGCAAAGTTCTGAAGTTATATCAAACGTAACTGCATTAAGAAATTACCATTGCAACACTATGCACATTTATTTAGGAATAAGCCTTATTGAATTCAGTGGGAACTACTTCTGAGTAGACATGTCTAGAACTGCCCTATGCATGAAATACTCAGCCATAAAGCTCTCAGAATGACCTTGGCCAGCCATTACCTCTTAAGGTAACTTACCTCACAAGGTTGTTGTGAAGATAAAAATGAGAAGGGGGCAATATACATTGTCAGCATCTTCTTGGAGGAATATAATATGGAATATGGGGTATAAGTCTATAAAATATAGCCATCCAGTCTGTCCCAAATAAGCCGAATTCAGTTTACTGAATTCCAAGAGTGGCCATGCATTTAAAACCATCAACTTCAAAGGTTGAAGGGTATGAATATAATATTGGTGACATTAAATTACCAATGGCTATGATCTTTGCTTTCAATACAAAGGCCCAGCTGTTGCCTTGGCCTATGTATGCTCTTGGCCACAGTCATGCACAGTGTTGGTAAAGGAGGTGCAATAGCAGATGGTAGTTTCTATATAGCTGGTAGTTTCTGTATCTGTGTGGTGGTGAATCCATTGTGTTTTAATCCAATTTTTAAAGGAGCTATCTATAGTACTAGACCTATTTGGAAGTCAGGTTTGAAAATCTAGGATACAGTACCTTAAATAAATCTTTTAAAGTTTGTACCAAAACACAGAGCAGGTTCACTGCCCCACAGATGTGGAAGCCATCAGCTGTCACTGAGCTGTGTGCAAACAAGATACAGCAACATATTTTTCCCCCTGAAGTAGAACAGGTCCCTTCTAATCACAAACTCTACTTCTCTTTACCTATCATGTTATAATTGGGGCCAAGGCAACGTCACTTCCACTTGGAAGACCCTGCAGTTAATAAAACATCAGATGAAGACAACTACCAACTGGACAGTTCTCTCAGTTCCAAAAGTTGGGGCTGTGTCTGTAAACCCCTCTCTTTTTTTAACAAAAAACAAAAGAAGCTAAAGATTTATCAGTCTGCTGTTCAGAAGGGAGAGTGTGTCTGGACCCAACTGATCAAAGGGATTATACCCATTTTGTGGGGACCCTTCTTCACCCAGACCCCTTTGGAGTAGGACAGCTATTTGCAGCACTTGGCGATCGTGTAACATTTCATATTTGGGTCAGGTATGAGAGGTTCACCTTAGGAACACTATAAGTTAGAAATGACTTGAAGGCACAGAACAACAGTGTTTGCCTAACTAACTCCTTTTCACGCTTATCTTCCTATCAGTTCAGTCACATGGATCTTCTTTAGACTTGTATCAAGTAAACTAGCTCTAAAGTCTGGGTGAGAAAAATTATCTAACTCTTGCTTGATCTTTTATTTGTATAAAAAATATACAATAAGACTGATAGTGTTCAGTGTAGTGATTTGAGTGTTGGACTATGACACTGGAGGCCAGGGCTTGAATGCCCACTCAGCCATGAAACACACTGGGTGACCTTGGATGAGTCACACTCTCTCAGCCTCAGAAGAAGACAAAACCAACCCCCCTCTGAACATATCTTGGCAAGAAACCCCTTGATAGGTTTGCCTTAGGGTCGCCATAAATCAGGAAAAAATTGAAAGTATATAACAACAATAACAGGATTGCAAATTATGAAATGAATTTACAAATACATAAAAAGATATACATGGATTTTGATATGCTACATATTATATTTGCAAGGATTTTGTCTTTCAGAAGACTTCAAAGCCTAAAACATTTGACTAAAGAACTACAGTTTAGACACCAAACAACCCCAGCTGAGCAGCAACAAACAGGAAATGTTTTTCCAGAGAATACAACTTTGTTTTTTATGACTTATTAGGCTGATGCTGGTTTTTAACTGAACTACTAGATAAAGATGTGCTGGCTTGACTCTTGTTTTCAGCTTTTGCATTGCACTGTCTAACAAAATGCACACAGAGGCTTAGGGATGTCACTAGTTACATATACTAGATACAAGTGAAGACTGTTATTCTGGTCCAGGGAATGAGGAGGAAGAAGAGCAGAGAATAACCAGCTTAATGTCTTTTAGTAAATCCAAGTAAAGTATCAAAACATTCAGCAAG
Source organism: Sceloporus undulatus (assembly GCF_019175285.1). Lineage (NCBI taxonomy): Eukaryota > Metazoa > Chordata > Lepidosauria > Squamata > Phrynosomatidae > Sceloporus > Sceloporus undulatus. The sequence continues at coordinate 117,116,020 of NC_056522.1, read as the reverse complement.
CTTTTAAGTTCCCCTAGAAATCTACTCAGATTTTTAATAATAAATAAATAAGTAAAACTCTGTTTCTAGCCTGCCTCTCTGTCAATGATAAGGAAGGAAGTAGGGGAGAAAAGGGCATGCCTGGTGAGACTTTCCAGTGGCCTGCAATTAGTAAGGGTTTGGTTGTTGTTGTGTGCTTTCAAGTCGTTTCCAACTTATGGTGACCCTACCATGAGATATCCATGGCAAGATTTGTTCAGAGGAGGTTTGCCATGGCCTTCCCCTGAGGCTGAGAGCATGTGACTTGCCCAAGGCCACCCAGTGGGTTTCATGGATGAGCAGGGAATCGAACCCTGGTCTCCAGAGTCACAGGCTAAGACTGAAACCACTATGCCATGCTGGCTCTATACTGAGACTAAAAATAATCATGCAATGAAAGAGAAGGGATGGAGAACAAATGAATGACTTTCAGGTGTTATTCTACTACAAATCCCATAACCCAGGTGCTACTAGACAACTGACCATTGGTGATGCTGGATAGTGTGGACAGGAATTGTAGTCCAATAACACCTAGAAGGCCACACATGATGGGCAAAAGTCATATCTAAAAGGTGTGCAGCAGTGTTACCAATCTCATGAAAAAGCTCAAGGGGAAAACTTTATACTTTGGTCTCCCTCTCCCTCCCCACTGACATAACACTCTTCTTTCCATTTTGAACATAATGCTGGCATACATTTCTCATTACACTTAATGCATTAAGCACAGTTTAAACAAACCAAAGACTCTGAGTGCATATATATAATGGACCCAGTCCACAAGATACTGCTCATGCCATTCATTTAGTGGGAAAGAGAAATTTCCCAGTGGGCATTCATCCTTTACACCTAGCCAATGTTATTATTTGACTGTCCACATCATATCAGGTTTTTTGCAACCACACCACAAAATCTCCCTGCAAGTTAGGAGACTTCATGTGCTCTTTTTAAAATTGTGACTCTATAGTGAGATATTGTATAATGGTTGTCTGCCTCCAAGTTATTTTTTATTTAAGGCAACCCTAAGGCAAACTGAGGTCCAAAACACACTGCAGAAACAACCCAGTTTGGAGCTGTTTTAGCTGCACTGGCTCAGTGTTAGGGAATCCTGGGAACTGTAGTTTATTGTGGCACCAGAGCTCTCTGACAGAGAAGGCTAAATGTCTCACAAAACTCCAGATCCCACGATTCCCTTGCACTGACCCAGGGCAGTTAAAGCGGTCTCAAACTGGATTATTTCTGCAGTATGTTTTGGACCATAGAAAGCCAGGATTACATTGTGGTTTGAGTGCTGGACTATGATTCTGGAGACTGGGTTTGATTCCCATTTGGCTATGAAACCCACTGGGTGAACTTGGGCAAGTCACACTCTCTCAGCCTCAGGGGAAGGCAATGGCAAACTTCCTCTGAACAAATTGTGCCAAGAAAACCCCATGATAGGTTCACCTTAAGGTTGCCATAAATCAGAAACGACTTGGAGGCATACAACAACAACAAGGTGAACATACATGATACGCTCACCTTGTTGTTGTTGTTGTTGTTGTGGTCCTTCAAGTATTTAAAAGACAACTGGCACAGGCAATGGCCTTTGTTCTTTCCCAGAGTTGTACAATCCACTGCTTTATTTGTGTAGCCTTGTCATAAAGGTTCAAAAAGCCCCCCTTCCTTGGTCCTAGAGGACCCTTGGCCAGGGCCAGAAATGCAGCCTCTCTATCTCTGCTCAAGAACTGCCGAGGAGGAGGGGGCATTTCAGAATCGTGGTCCCAGAATTTGGAATAGGGATTTCCAAGCCTCTGGGAACAACGCTGCAGCTAAATAAAGGATGGGTGTCCTTTTCAAACAGGACTCCTGGCTGTCTCTAAGGAAAAGAAAGGATCTGTTCATAGGGGCTGCAGAGGAAGAAGGCCTCCATTCTCCGAGGCAGTGGCCCAAAACAGCTTGAAGGTGATCATTTCTTGATGTCCCTTGTTGCATGCCGCCTTTCTCCCAGAGAGAGGCCCTTTCTGAGCTTGGAGGCCTCCCTCCAAGGGGGCGAACTTAGCAGTGCCATCTTCCACTGGTGGGCAAACTGGGCTAGTTGGGCATCCCTTCCAGGGCTATATATATATATCTATATATCTATACAATGCCTATGAGGAGGCTGCTCTTTTCTTCCTGGGAGGAGAGATGATGATCTCCAAGGCAGCAGGGCTGCTGGCCCCCATCCCCTCCCGGTAAGCTTTGTGGGACAAAGGCAAGCCCCCGGTGCCCTTTTGGGGGTGCCCTTTGGCACCTGTGTGTGTGTGTGTGTGTGTGTGCCCAGGGGAGGGCCCTCTCTCTCTCTCTCTCTCTCCAGTCTCACCTGATGGCCAGGAGCTCGTGGAGGAGGTAGGCGGCTGCGGCCAGGAGGGCCCCCCCAGTCAGGTAGAGGGTCTTCTTCCACCAGGAGTCGGAGCCCAGCCCAGCCATGGCCCCGGCGTAGTCTTCGGGGAGGGGGAAGGCCACCACCTCCCCATAGAAGGAGAAGGGCTCCTCCTGGGAGCACCACCAGAGGAGGCTCTGGTTCCGGCTGAGATCCGCCACGCAAGAGCGGGGAGAGGCGATGCCCACTGCCCAGGGCATGCTGCGCCGGGGCTCCCCTCGCTCCCCGCAGCCGCCGGGCACCATCGGGGGAGGGCCAGCCTCAGCAGCAGCCCAGCAGCAGGGAGGCTGGGGCTGGGGCTGCGCCGGGTCTCCTTGGGGCTCTCCGCTGCTGCTTCTGCTGCAGCATCCGGAGCCTCTCCATGGCCTGCCTCCTTCTCAGCCTCCTCCCGGGGCTCCTGCAGCCTGGACCAGTGATGTCATGCCTCGCAAGCAGGACCACTGCCCCACACCTGCGCCCAGGCTCCCCAGAAAGGGAGGACAAAAGGAGGTCAGGAGAGAGAGAGAGAGATGGAGGCTCCTTGGGTGCCGCAGGGAGGGAGGGAGGGAAGGCAGGGCGGGGAGCGGCTGGGGGAGGCTGCATCCGCACTGCAGAAATGATCCGTTTGGACATCACTTCAGCGGCCAGGGCTCCAGGCTGGGGGTTCTGGGAGTTGTAGGAATGGGAGGCATTGCGCCTTCTGTCTCTCTCTCTCTCTCTTCCAGCAGCCCTGCTCCAGCTCTTGCACACTCAGAGCCATGGCCATGCATGGCAGGAGTAACCCGGTTTGAAACCGCTTTGACAGCCAGGGCTCCCGGCTGGAGAAATCTAGAGTCTGCAGTTTATAACCGCATCAAGGCAGCAGAACTCTGGGTCAAAGAACCCCTTGCAGTCATTGGGGGCTTAGCCCTTCTCGACCCTTCTCTTGTTGTTTCCCTTTTCTCTCTTTATTTGAAGCATGTAAGGCTTTGAGGGTGGCACTGTCCCACCTGCTCTTGGCACAGAGCTTTGGCACATTGCCATTACATTTTTAGTCCACTCTTAGAATCATAGAGTTGGAAGGGAGCTCAAGGGCCAAACAGCACAGCTCTTGTGCCACAACGAACTACAAATCCCAGACTTCCATAGCACTGAGCCCTGGCAGTTAAAGTGGTGTCAAACTGGATTATTTCTGCAGTGTAAACCTAAAGGTCTGAGGGAAACCCAGACCCTGCCCGCCCTAGTTGCCTTTCTTGGCCCATTGGGGCTGTTCTTGGCTTCCCTGTGCCCTGCGCCTGGAGCCCATCATGTGGGTAAGGCTTCAGGTGGCATCTCTATAGTCCTTGGTAAACAAAGACAGCTTGCCAAGAGAAGCCCCTGGTCAGATGTCCAAGGCACACAGCAACACCACAAACCACAGCATTTTAACCAGGTCTTTTTACTTTATCTTTAGGGGGTGTGCCTCCCTCTCCTTCTTACTTTAAATTTTACTCAGTGGCTTTTACTTCACACATCCAAGCAGGAAAAAGAATATTTCTCCACAAATACTGAATCCTCATGGTTGGGTTTTGTTTCTAAATCATAGAGCCCTCTGGTCAATGGGTTCTGGAGTGACAGTGGTGGGGTTGTTGTTGTGTGCCTTCACATCATTTCCGACTTATGATGTCCCCATCACAGGGTTTTTTTTGGCAAGATTTGTTCAGAGACAGTTTGCCACTGCCTTCCCTTGAGGTTGAGAGAGCGTAACTTGCCCAAGGTCACCCAGTGGGTTTCATGGATAAGCCAGAATTGAACCTGGTCTCCAGAGTCATAGTCCAACACTCAAACCACTAGGCCACACTGACTGAGGCCCATTTCCCCAATGCTTTAAAGACAGGGCCTCATTGCCGTAGTCCTCCCCAGATGTTTTTGGTTTGCAACTCTCAGAATTCCTTACTGTTGGCTATGCTGGCTAGTCGCTGCTGGAGGTTGCAGTCTAGGAACACTTGGAAGGTTGCACTTTGCCCAGGCCTTCCATAAATGCTGCTAATCCAAGCTACTTCTTATTTTTCTGGGGGACAGAAAAGGAGGAGACATCTTTCCAACCTGAGCCAGGGCTGGCCAGGTACTGCCTCCTAGCACAGGATGGAAGGCACACACTTCTTCCCCACTCTTGTCCCAAGACCCATCTTCCAAGTGTGCAAATTGCCACCATATTACACTGCACGTGCTCACACACTTTTCCCCCAGATGCAGCTGGGTGGATTACTCAGTATTTTTAACTACTAGAAGCTCAGAAAGGCAGACTGAATTATCTATGAAACATGGCTGTCCTTGAGACAGAACTAGAATAGACTTGAAAGCCAAGGATTCAAAGCTTTAGAGATTTGGTTTCTTCGTGATTGATTTGTTGTTTCAGTTAATGTAACTGTGTTGTTGTTGTATGCCTTCGAGTCATTTCCAACTTATGGTGCCCCCAAGGTGAGCCTATCATAAGGTTTTCTTGGCAAGATTTGGTCAGGGAGTTTGCCTTTGCCTTCCTCTGAAACTGAGTGAGGGTGACTTGCCAAGATCACCCAGCGGGTGTCTAGCCGGGATTCAAACCCTGGTTTCCCAGAGTCCTAGTCCAACACTCAAAGCAATACACACTGGCACTCAATAACCTCCTATAATCTATTACTCCAGTATTTGCATAAACAAGTTCTCTTTGGTTCTTACTTCTTTTTCCTTTCTCCAGATCATCTACTGTACTATCGATTACACTTTGTCATTCTTCAACATACTGCTTTTCCCGTTTGAAGATGAAGAAAGAAAGTTAAGCAGAGTTTAGTCATATATATTTAAGAATCCATTAGTAGGTTGGACTCGTATCAATAACTGGACAAAGAAAGCATCATGGTTATGGGAATATTGTAATGCAATCAGGCAAATGGCCATTAACAAATCAATGGAGACCCTGTTAAGAAAATCAGATATTTATTGTATCTAACTGGACATGGCCTGAGGATAAAATGGTTAAAGCATTTTCTCTCTCTCTTAACTTATGTCTAGAGAATAAGCGTAGTCTAGACTAGAACTGAGGACAGACAGGCCAAAATCCATATTTACCAAGAAGCTCTCTGGATGAACCTGGGCTAGTTCAAAGATGGGAATTCTGCAGTCCGCGGGATGTTTTTGGACTGTGACTCCCATCATCTCTAGGCAGAATATCTAACAAAGAAGAATGCTGGAAGATGCAGTCTAACAGCATTTGGAAAACACCTACCCCTGACCAGTTATAATAATTCAGTCAAAGCTACTATGCAGGGTTGTTAAAAGTCCACTATGACATTATAAATCCACTGGAGAAAAAGCAGACTAAAATGTAACCACAATATGGAAAGAACAGGTGTGACAAATGCCATCCCCAAAAGTGTTATATGCTTTAAAAAAAACCAAGTCAAACAACAATGGAAAGGGTAAATAAGTGCTAAATACTCAATTATTTCAATAAATTCTTTGACAAAGACTGCACCTTCACTGTAGAAATAATGCAGTTTAATACCAGTTTAAGTGCAATAGCTCCATCCTATGGAATCCTAGGATTTGTAGTTTTACAAGGTCTTTAGTCTTCTCTGTCAAAGAGTGCCGATGCCTCACAAAACTACTAACTCCAGGATTCTGTAGGATGGAGCTATGGAAGTTAAAGCGGTGTCAAATTGTATTATTTGTACAGTGTAGCTGTACCTCTAGTTACAGTACTAGAAGTCTTTTATACTGGTCAAAGACCGAATAAATTTTATTACCATTACTAGAAGTCTTTCCAAAGGCTTCCTGGAAAAGCTGAATCATATACTTTCGTTCAAAAAACAAAGGTCTCACATAATTTTCTTTCTTGTATTAATTTTTTTAAATTATATATCCACTTTTTATTTTATAGAGATAGTAATTACACTCCATGTACTTAACCAGGAGCCAGAGAACACACAAATTTGTCTTAAATTGACTTTTTAAATCGGCCAGTAGTAATAAAGTCCATTGGTTCTTAGTACAGAGTACCAAATTCAACTTTACCACTGAACAAATATTAATGGGGTTCAACAGCTGGATATGAACATGGCCTGAATTTGCTGCCTTCTGGGTTGGTTAGTAAGTCAGTAATAACATGTACAAGGGAGAGGTGGTCTGAAATGGTCATTGATTCTTACAGCTCATGAACATGTATAAAGGACTTGCACTTCGTTCAGCAAATGCGCAGTCATAACAGCAATATTGAAAAAATGAAACAGACGTAGTTGTGCATCCCCATTGTTTCAAGTTTTAATTTTTGGCTTCAGTGTTACCTCTACCATTATTATTTTTTTCCTTAAGCCACACTCCTTCCCTGAATATTATACTCCTCTGAATATTCTCTTAGCATGGGAAGCTCAGTATCATTTTCATCTCTGCAGACACAACACTAACCTTTCTAAAGAAACAATGATGTGGCAATTGGCTGGAGACCTTAACCCCCAAAATGTGGAACATTTGGTCCTCTTGATGTTTAGAACTACAGGTCCCAAAAACTCCAGTCAACATGACCAAGAGTTAAGGCAGAGTGGAAGTTGTAGCCAAGTATCTGGAGGACAGGATACTCCTCATCCCTGCTTATCTCCAAAAGGAAATGTTTGTAGTTAACTGGATAATGGTGTGTATTTTATTTTGTCTATAAGGTTAAGTCAGTAAAAGTAATAATCTTTAGGCCACTTTATCCTATCTTTGATAGACAAACTAATTAGCTGAAAAAGGCTCTAGAATATAGAAATCCAGACATGACTCAGTTGGAATCTTACCAAGGTTCAACTTGGAAAAAGCATAGTGAAAAAACCTCTCATACTTTTCTGAACTTGCTTTGATTTTCTCGTACTAAGGTAAGTACTGCACCAAGTTAGCTACCTGGATTCGCTTATATTTATTACTTCTAGCATAAGCACTGTCTTTCCAACACTTGATCAAAACAGATATTACAATCTTCTGTGAAGTCACAGAAATAGGGCAATAATTCAGGCTTTGCTATACAAAAACCAAAAATCATGGTTCTGTGTTACTACAGATGAAGGCAGCCATTGGCAAGGAACAAAATTCTTTAAATCTTTAATTGCATGAGCTCAGCTGTTTCAATGGAGTATGACATTCAGAGAATGACAGAGAAGGAATCTCCATTCACTGGGCAAAATGCAGTGATGGAGTGAACTTCAGAGAAACATCCCGTCTATTTATTGTTATAAATTCAAGGAAAAAAATATCCATGTAAGCCTCTGTTGACAAAAGCTTTGTTTTTCTGCTAGGTATTGATGGGGAAAAAGCTTCTGCTATGCTGAATATTAGATACCAGACACTGACAATAGACAAGTGTAATCATTCTTATTCTTAATGACATCAAAAAGGGTGTCAAGAGCCATTTTAAGAAAAAAATGTGGCTTTACTGATAAAGATTTTGAAGGGTGCATGGACCCAAATGCTTTGCTCAATTCCTTAAGTTTTCAAGAAGTTCTACACAAGTACAGAACAAGCCATACATGAGGAGCTGCTGCCATACTGTAGAATTAATGCAGTTTGACATAGCTTTAACTTCCATGGCTCAATGCTGTGGAATCCTGAGATTTGTAGTTTGTTGTGGCACCAGAGACTGACTTTCTCAAACTATAAATCCCACAATTCCATATCCCTGCGCCATGGCAGTTTAAGCAGTGTCAAACTGCATTAATTCTGAAGTGTAGATGCAGCCTAAGTCAGTGACCATGAAAAAGAACTTGATTTGTACTGCCAGCAGGTGACATTAAGAGCCATTGAAGTATAGTGTCCCTTGCCATTTTTGTTGCTCTCTAGATGCTTTAATTCTGACCACAATGCCAAATCTGAAAGCTAAAGTGGCCAGTGGAATCTAATTCTTCTGCTGGTGTTAAGATATAACTGAAGTGGTTTTTCCAGTGAGGCATGATTTGTCAGTTGCTGATATATTTTTTTTCCAGTCTTGGGTTCCACCTCTTCGTCAAGTGAAATAAGTGAAGCAGGTACAGGTCATCCATTTGCCATCAATGAACACTCAGGCAACATCCCACTAACCTCTCTCCCCTTCCCTTGAAGGCATAGGTAACACTTAAAGCAGAGACAGCACAAGTGGAGATCACTCTGAATGTGGGTTTTTTAAAAAAAAAAATCAGAGATAATCTGTGTAGCGTCTCCTCCCATGAAGAAGACTCAAAGTACCCACTAGGTTTTCTATGTAGTTGGAAGTGATGAAAGAGGTAGGATGGAAGCTAGTGATGTTGGCAGAAAACTGAGTTTTCTCACAGAGTGAGTCTGAATGAATATGAGCCAGAGGCCACTGGAAGGCCTATCTGAAGAAGTTAGCAGCAAATAAATTATTCTTCTCTTCCGCCACTGCACCTGAAGTCATCCAGTGGTGTCTTCGTGAGTGGTCAAGGACCTACTGCCCTCTAGCTCAGCGCTGCTGAAAGTGGTAGTCTGAGAACTGCCAGTTGTTAGTCCATTAAGAGTTTCCAGAAAGGAAAGATACAGTTATAGACAACACATACAGATATGGTTCCTGTCCCTTGCCGATTAGGGAAAAATGTTGGTTTCCTTTATCTAAGAAGTGCTGCTTTGGTCCACAAGAAGACAGTGGAGACCACTCAACAGACGGATCAACAGTGAAATTGCTTTATCCATTTTGACTTGGATACCATAGTCCTAGTGCATAAGGCACTAAACCTTTCTTATTTAGAAGTTAAGAATTGTTTTGTTTTTTAAACATGTACAGTCCAAGGTGATAGACAAGATTCTTTAAGAAGTGGCAGCCACCACACATGTTGGACCCTAGCCCTTCCTGTGACCTGGGAGAGATACCAGCCAAGGGTGGTGGTGGTGGTGAATGTCTTAGCAGCCAAGCAAGGTTCCAGTGTGCCTCAAAGTGGTACTACTAAAAGCCCTTCCTAACCTCCACATTACATAATTATCAACATGTATATGGAATACAATTTGTGTGCAAGGTACTGGAGTGTGTGGCAAATTGTCAGTGCCAATTCCTGGATAAAATAGATTATCTAGTTCCTTTTCATTCTGGTTTTGAGCCTTGTTATGGATCAGACATTGCTTTGAGCACCTTGGTGGATGATCTATAGTGGGAACTGGCCAGGAGGAACATGACTATGAGGCAAGCTGGTCTGGAGTTTGGGGATTTGGTTCTTGATTACCTTGATTTTCCATTTTTTATAAGGGACACCATTTTGCTATGTCATTATATTTAATAGGACTTGAGCATACACGGATTTTGTTATACACGGGAGATCTTGTAACCAAACCCCAGCGTATAACAAGGGTCCACTGTATTATTTAATTTTAACAGCCATGGTTCCATCCCATGGAATCAAGGGATATGCAGACTAGGGAGGGGCATTTAGTATTCTCAGTCAGAGTACTCCAGTGCTGCACCAAATTATAAAACCCAGGTTTCATAAAATGGAACCATGTTCATTAAAGTGTAATACTGCTATAATTGTGTAGTGTGAATGGGCCCTGGGGAAGCTATGTTGGTCTACTGCTTTTTCAATTAGAAAACATGCTTTTTTAGTGTATAGATTTTTGGCACTCAACTGGCTTCAAAGGAAGGGAACAGGGAGGGGTGTTGTGCTCTTCCCTTTCTCCATCTTATTTTATTTAAGTACATACAAAGAAAAACAGACACACTGTCAGACATGAAGAATCCCTGCCTGTTTGCTCACACATATGTATATTCCCTGATTTTCAAAGAGGCAGATGTGAAAGTCTGCTTAATATAAAAAGGGAAGGAATAAGTAGTCTTAAGGCACTTTTAAGACTAACAAATTGGTTTCACCATAATCTTACCTACTCCATTTCTTCATATACTCTTGCATGTGGAGAAATAGGCTATAGCTCATAAAAGCTTACACTGAAAAGATGGCACATGGCTATTCTCCTCTTTTTCATATTCTCAGAAATGTAACTCACATGATGTCATTTCTGTTTCCCTGCCTAACTTTTCCATATAGGAAGAATGTATCAAAAAGTTGTGTGCTCACTTTTACCTTGAACAGGAGTCTTGCAGAAATGGGCACTGCATTCAGCTGAACCTTGTTAGTATTCACTCTATCTAAAATATCACAATTCAAAACAAGATTAATTACAAGCTGTCAAAAGTAAATGTGTGTGTGTGTAAAACAGGCAAACTGCTGAATCTGGATAAGAAAAGAAATTCAGCTACTTTAGAAATACAAACTGCTACTCTTTACTGCAGTTAAATTTAAAGCCTTAAAAATTCTGCATGAAAACCCAAATCTTTCCCAATAACTTGCACAAAACACCTAATCTATAGGCATGCAGTTGACTTCTTGTTTAAATACCCTCATCTTTAGGAGCTTTGTGCCTCTTAACACTGTAAAAGAAGATTTTTTTTTTCTCCTACCACAAGACTGAGTTAAGGAGATGCATTTAAATGCCCAGCACTGTGAACACCAGCTTGCTTGTTCTCTGCTGGTTCATTATAGCCATTTATGCCAAATTCCCTCCAGACTCATACTGTCAATCTGTCTTCATGTTTTAACCAGCAATTTTGATTTCTGTTTGGGGCTGTTCTGTTCTTTCCCCACATTCTGAAATGTTTCATTTGGATCCAAGTATTCTTGCGTACTTGATTTCACAGCATGAAGTGCATAGTTAATGCTAGTGTTTCCAGTCCAGCTCCAAGACCCAAAGAGAGGGTTGTATAACATTCCTTTCACTGTCTTGACTGAAAAGCCATCTGTAAGAGAATAGAGATACACACCAGGATCAGAAGGCTATTTTCAACTCCCCATTACAGGTCACCAGAGGTGGTGTTTTCACATTACAGTATGATTCCACTTTAATTGCCATGGTTGCATGCTATGGAATTCAAGGATTTCTTCTTTGCTGAGGCATGGGCTCTCTGGCAGAGAATTTGAAAGGCTCCATAAATAGCAAATCCCAGGTAGGTTATCAGAGAAGCTGTAGTGAAATCACAGATCTATAATTATACAGTGTGTAACAGTACAAACGTCATTTTGGTCACTGCTTGTTTTTAAGTAAGAGCCCCCAAACTGCCTAATATGACCCTCCAAGGTCTCTCATGCTTTCTTTTTTAGCAAAAAATATGATTATTTTTTCAGACAAATTCCTTTACAGGCTAATTTGGGAGTAGGGATTCAATGGGCTGGGATGTCAAGGGTTGCAGAAAACCCTCCTGGGCTGCATGAGTCTCCACCTTGTCCTAGAGTGGAGGTGAGCCTGCTGCATCCTAGCAGCAATTTGTTGGCTGGACTCCAAAAAACACTGCAGAAATAATACAGTTTGAGACCACTTTAACTGCCTGGCTCAGTGCTAGGGAATCGTGGGAACTGTAGTTTATTGTGGCACCTGATCTCTCTGACAGAGAAGGCTAAATGTCTCACAAAACTACAATTCCCAGAATTGTTTCCTAGCATTGAGTCAGAGCAGTTAAAGTGGATTATTTCTACAGTGTTTTGGACCCGAAGTCTTGATGCCATCAAATAGTCAAGAATGTCAATTCCAAGAAAAAATGTCTCCCGTAGGAGTACTACAAATCTGAATGCAAATAAGAAGCCTGTCAATTATTTTCATACTTATTGAATCCACAGGTTAATATACACATAAGTAAAAACCCAAAGAAATTTAAAACCATATACAATGGATTTTTTAAAAAATGAAATAAAACTATAAATAAAAAATTGAAATATAAAGCCAAAAAGATTTAGATTTATTTCTGCTTTCAATGCATGGCCCTTACAAAATGAACGCCCAATGCAAGATTTTGTTTGTTTTTTAAAACTAAACAGAGATGAATTATGGACATTCCATCACTCTATTCAAACTTTGGCTAGAGGCCACCAAACCCTGCCCCCCCCCAAAACCCAACCCTTCGTGGTGGCCCTCCATGTGGCAGAGGTAATATCTGAACTGCTCCAATATATGTTTTAGCTGACACATGGAGTAACAATTTAGTGCCAATGGCACCTGTTCCAAGGTTCTACACCATCCAATTGTGTAATGATGATAATGTGTCTTAAGGGGCTTTCAAATTGATAGGTCTGCTACTTGGAATATAAGTACTTTTTAGCAACCCCATGTAAGTGGTTGGATGTTACAGAAAGAAAATATGCCAGGCTCAAGTGCCAGCAAGGGAATAAATTTGTACAGCATCAGGTTGGAGAAGGTTGATGCACAATACCAATTTTTTGTTTTGCAAAGCTATCTAATTCAACCATGCTTCCTCAAGGCAACATCTCTACTACAGAAACATCATGGTCAATTGGCAGCCATACTTTGTTATGCAGTCTATTGGGACGTTATACTTACTTGATTCTAGAAGCCGCTCTAGCTCTTCAGGTGCTATGAACTTCTCCCACTCATGGGTGCCCGCTGGAACAATGCCCAGCACTCTTTCAGCAACCAAAATGCCCAATACATAGGACAACTGTGTTTTGTTGATCGTAGTAATAAAAAGAGAGCCTTCAGGCTAATTTTGCAAAAAAGAAACATGAAGAATTAGTTTGTAAGTCAGTTGTTTATCCAATTAGCATTCATTATGTCAGTTCTAGTACTGAAAAAATGTATGAAAAATTCGAGGGTGTATAGCTTTGCTGGGTCTGTGAGGGGAAAATGGGGTATTGGACCCACTGAAGATATCCACTGCTGCTTCATGTTAAAATTGTAACTGCTGACACCGGATTTATTTTTAAAACTTTAGTAGTTAATTTATATTGATTAAATCTGCATACATTTTGCATACAAATAAAATTCTTTCAGATGAAGCATTTAAATGTTCTTAAGAAGAGTAGAGTCAGAATGCCTTTTCCAAAATTATATCTGTCATCCAGTTTTCTAAAATTAAAATTAAAATAATGAACATTTTAAACCAATTTTAAAAGTCCGCTGCCCAATTATGTTGGGGGACATATTTCTAATTTTTTTAAAAATATATTATACTACAACTCTATACATACTCTCTGGGAATAAGTCTCACTGAGCTCAAAAGCACTAACTTCTCAATATACAAAGTTAGGATTGCACTAGCAATTGACAAAACTAACCTATCAACTGACCAATATATCTGTATGGAACAGATCACCACTGAAAAACATTTTCATAAGGGCAGCCCTATGCTATACACTTAAAATCATTTTATTACAGTTCTCCCAGAAAACTGGGAAAACTGCAATTTTGTGAAGGAAGAATTTTGTGCTACAGACAATAGTCTCATTGAATTTATGATGTAGATAGTCTAGGTGCATTCATATTAATAGTTTTGAGATTGCTATACAAAATATTTTAGGCATTAATAGTTGAATCTATATCAAAACTAATCTAAGTAAAAAGATTCCTTTTTCATGGACCAGCCATTCAGCCAATTCAGTAAAAATGGCTAACTTTGCTTCTCAGTCACTGACATGACAACGGGATGTAAACATTCCTGCTTTCATGGTTTTTGTATGCTTTTAGTATTTATATAATATTTCTAGAATAATCAGTTACAACTGATAACAAAAAAATTCCAACCACTCTCTCTCTCTCTCTCTTGCAATAATCTTTGTAAGAAATTCAGATACAATATTTAGCTGGTAGAATTCAAAAGTATAGCCATGTTAATCTGTAGAATCAGTATACAGAGAGATCTTGTAGCACCTTTGAAACTAACTGAAAGAAAGAAATTGGCAGCACGAGCTTTCATAGACTTAAGTCTACTTCTTCATAAGCTTTTGGCTAGGCACTGAACATATCAGAAAAAAGAAACATAAGGAAACAATATTTTTTAGTAGTGGTAAATAACAACAATAACAGAATCTGTATCAAAACAAATCTACGTAAGAGACCTTTCTTGTCAACCAACCATTAGATCTAGGAGGAGGAGGAATATAGGATTGGGTTCTTTTGCTTTAAAATTGTTGAACTCACTTTTAACACTTCACCACAACACTTGATGAATATTTCCACATCAGCCACATGTTCTACTACTTCAGAAGCAACAACGATGTCAAATTTTTCTGATGCCTCTTCCACAATATCCTCCAGTGCACAGGATTTGTACTCTATTCTCTTTGCTAGGTCTGGATCAAATGATGTATGCAGTTCTGCTGTTCTAATGTTGTCTTCCAGAGGATCAATTCCAGTAACCGAAGCTCCAAGTCTACCTAGGGGCTATAATAACCACATGAATACTGAAAATGCATCCCAAACAGCTAAAATGTTACTGTACATAAAAGTTAAGCAGGACTATGCTACAGTTGTGTCAGAAGACACCAATATTTCCTAAATTCTGCTGACAAAGCACACGAGAAAATAGGGATTGCCACTGCTGCTATCTGCCCGTTTGTTTTTAATTCAGAACATTACTCTCACTGCTTATAAAAGGACAGAAATATTTAGACCAGGAATCCTTTCAAACTACACAAGTCTAGTGTTATATTCCACTTTAACTGACATGTCAACATCCTATGGAACACTTGAGTTTTGCAGTTTGGTGAGGCACTAGAACTATCTGGCAGGAAAATCTATGTGTCCCACCTTCAATGGCAAACCCTAAGATTGCATAGACCATTGACCAGCAATTGAAATGGAACAGAGAGCTACAGTTGTGTAGCGTGAAAGTGCTTCTGGTCTCAGCCTGATCTAAATCTTATTCCCTGTTGGGAGACAGGGAACTGGGATTGCTTTGTATACAATGAATCCACTACAGCCCATCTCTCCTACCAATACTGATGCTCTGTTTTCAGGGAGCTGCTAGAAGGCTTCAGGGGCAGATAGGATAGATCTGAAATCATGTATCTTTCTGGGGGGTGGAGCTCTTCCTCCAGCTTGGGGTGCATTTACACTAGAAATGGTCTGACACCACTTTAAATGCTGTAGCTCCATCTTAATGAATACTGTCAATCCACTGGGAGAAGCGGGAAAATACAAATAAAATTTATTATTATTACTGGAATTTGTAGTTTTACATGAGCTTTAGCCTTCTCAGCCAAACCATACTGGTGTCTCATACAAATCTCAGGTTTTGTAGGATTGAGCCATGGTAGGTAATGTCAAACTGTATTATTTTTACAGCATACTGCATCTCTGGAGGGAAACAGCAGGTCTATCCTACAATCCCTAGGATGTTGAATGTGTGATCAACTCCAAAGTTTCCTTCCTCTCAATTGCCAAATAACTTCAGGGATAATAAAATGTTATTAGGCCAGGCATTTTATTATACAGCTTCTTTTTGGATTAATCAATGAGGTAAAACTACAAGCCTAAACAGAATTACTAGGGATTAAGCTGCATGGAACCTGACAGGATTTACTTCTGAATAATTTTTAAAACAACACATAGATTGCCATCTTTAAAAATATCAACTATAGTAAATAACTTATTCTTTAGTCTTCAGAAATTCTGCACAAGAAATATGGTCTAGAAAAAGTTCAAGTGCACCTAAAATGGCAATTCTGTCAACAGCTACTTATGAGAAAAGCCTACTGATCGCAAGGAAAAATAACATTTCAACAAGACTGAAATTTCAGTACATTCCACACAATCGTTAAAGTATGCTTCAGCCCCAGTTTTTGCTTTTCACAATAATTCTGTTTTCAGCAACAAAAGAATAACCTACTTGGACATATTAAACATGTTACTCCATCCCTCCAGTTATTTATGAGAGTACCTAAAGCTAAACAGACACAAGCATACAGTACTAGTGCAGAAGGCAAGATAATCTAAACAAGCAAACTGAAGCAAATAAACACTATTTGAAATGTCTACGTTTCCTATAAATAAAGGATAGCAATATTCATCACCATCAAAATTAGACTACTTACTTCAGCAAGCAATCCACCACCACAACCAACATCCAGGATCTTTGTGCCAGAGAGAGGGCTTCCTAGTGGATGGTCATTTCTCATATTCAAAACAGTATCTCTTACACAAAATGCAAAACAAATGATTTTTAATTAATGAGGTTCAAAATAAAGGGTGCTTAGTGGATTTTCTAAATTTAAATATACAGTACTTGCATATTATAAAAATCTCAAAAGTTTTTTTTCCAAAGCTTAAATGTGAGAATTTATTATACAAAAGCTACTGTTTATCTTAATAAGGAAAAACCATTATTCCTTCTTCTTTTTTTCATTCTGTTATAATACCTTATCAATTAAATATACCTTGTCAATCATTGGCCTAAATCCAATTGCTAGTCCTAACTAGTGTAGGTTAAATCAGTGGAATTTATCTAAGTGTTGACTTACCACCCAGCATCTGAATCAATAAATCTACTCTAGTTGGTACTAATAAATGGATTTAGGCCTAAGGCTTTAATCTTATATACATTTACATAGGAATAAATCTTGCTCAAGGCAGTAGGACTGACTTCTAAGTCAACATGTACAAGATTGTACTGTTAAATTGTACTTATTTATTCTATCAGAAACTATCAGAAACTCATCAGATATTGTGTCACACCTTTGAGACTACCTCTGCAAGAGAAGCTGTAGCCTACGTTTTTGTAAACTTCATATACTTCCTCACATGCATGAAATATGCATTCCTCAGACACAAGCATCTGAAGATTTGTCTATGAAAGCTTATGCTACAACTTCTTTCTCGCCATTAGTCTCAAAGCCGCTGCAAGATTCCTTAGCATAGTCCTATATCAAATTAATGCAGATTAATTCAGATTAATGTCTCTGAATTTTATCAAACATCACAACTTCATGCTCAATGAGAGTTTAAGCTTAGCAACAGAAGTAAAGTGATGCTTCAATTCCAAAAGTTGACGCTTCCTAATATTTCAGATTCCTGGACAAATTTTTTAAAGACAGGTACATTTAAAACATTACCTAATAAACGGCACTCTGATATCATTCATAGAATGAAGGGCTGCATATTGTCCTTGCTCATCCCACCATTTATGTGCCAATAGTTGGAATTTTCTCATCTCATTTGAATCCACTGTAGTTTGCCAAGTGCTGTATGGCTGTATGGCAAATGACCTAAACATCAAAAGCTTTATTAAATCATGTGGTTTAAAGCACAACAGGGATCAACAAGTAAACAACAATGTAGATATGAAACAAGAAATTTTGTTTGTAGAAAAGGGGTATTTAGCAAAGCCCTACACAATTTTTAGTAGTTAACTTCTTTCACACTACTCACAAAGTAGATATATTCAATCTATAGTAGGATGTCACCTGGCTGTTGATCTTCTCAGCCCATTGTATATGTGTGTGTAACCTATTAACACCATGAATTTCATGAGGTTCTCTTAGGCAAAGAATAATCAGAGGCTGTTTGCCACTGCCTTCCTGTGAAATATCGTCTAAGGTATATGAAAAAGATTCCAGTATTGAGGGTTTTTGCTTGTTCTTTTTTAAAAAGAGATGAAAACTAATTTTAAAAAATACCTTATAATCTACTTTGGGCTTTTTATATGCGCTGAGGTTTGGTTCCAGGACCCCCACCCCACCCGTGGATACCCAGATCTATGGTTGTTCAAGTCCCATTAAATACAATGGATAGTAAAATGTTGTCCCTTATATAAAATGGACAAAAAAAGTCAAGGTTTCTTTATAATTTCTTTGAATATTTTCAAGTTGCAGATGCTTGAATCTAGGAATAAAGAATCCATGGATACAGAGGGTTGACTGTATAATGTAAGTGCAAAGAGAAGTTTATTTCTTAAAACTATTTTTTGTGTGACACTGAAAATGATCAACAATATCCTGGGGACTTCAGACAATGCAGAATAAATCCATGGAATTTCCTGCCACAAGATGTGGAGATGGTTGTTGCCTTTTACAAGACTTAGGAACTCTTATTTTCCTTTGCAATGTGCCACATTTTGTTAGTACTGTACCACTTCTGTAATACTGACATCTTCTGCAATGTCTTGAACTGAAAGACATCCATTGTGAGTATCAAGTTGTCATTATTTTTGAGAATGTTAGCAATGAGAATTCACAATGAAGCATTTTTTTTCAATCAAAAAAGTTTATCTTTTACAGTCACGACTAATGACAGTACTTACAGTTTGTTCCTAGCTTCAGACAAACTAGCTCTTGTTCTGCATTTTAATTTAATTTCACATTTTGGAAGAAACTGTCCACGGATCATTTGAGGAGGTTGACCATAATGGTTACCTGAATAAATAAGAAAAGGAGTACATAAACATCACAATCTTTGACAGCCTCTAGTTTCAACAATTTTTTTTAAAGTTCCATAACACTCATTGTGAAAACAGGATTGGACAAGATTGCAGAGATATACCAGTCCCTGCTCTCAAGAAATCCTGATTGTAAAATACTTTATTTTGCATCATATAAAGTGATATAAAAATGTTTAAATAAATAAAACAGTCAATGGGAAATAACAGGTGGGCGGAACAAACAAATGCTATTGAGACCACTTTGAGGCATGATTATACTTGGAAGTAGGATTGCCAGACTGAAAACTGGAGATGGCTCCTTTGCCTTTAATGGCATGCAGATGAGAATTTCAGCAGGCATTGCTTGTCACACAACCAGGTAACATGCTTAAATACCCTCTCCTGCACAGCCATTTCCAGTTTTCTCTCTGGCAACCCTAGCTGAAAACAGTTAGTCAAAGGCTAAATGGGAATGGTGGGTTTTGTTAACCTCCACCCACAAATGTGTGTGTGTATTTGCCTTCAAGTCACCTGTCAACTTATGGCAACCCCATGAATTTCATAGGGTTTTCTTAGGACGATATCACACAGGAGGAATGTCTCCAAATTTCGAAAAAAAGAAAGTAGGGCCAATTCGAAAATGAACACTATTACGTGAATAGTTGTCAAACGCACAGAAGAACACAGTGCCCACCCCAAAGCCAAAGTAGTGCAAATGCAAAAGAAGTTATCATATGAGTACATACCCTTCGTAGTCTAGAGTTCGAATTAGTATCCCTGCACATGCGCAGTGAGGGCAGAATCAGATTGTGACCTTTTTACACTTTCGGTGGGACTTGCCTCCAGTTTTGCCTTGTTTCACGTTATTTGTTCATTCATTACCCTTTATTTCACGTTATTATGCAATTCACATTACTTGTTCATTCATTACTCCTTATTTCACTTTATTTAGGCAATTCACGTTATTTAGTCATTCTTTACCCTTTATTTCATGTTATTTAGGCAATGCACTTTATTTGTGCATTCATTACCCCTTATTTCACATTATTTAGCCAATTCACCAATTCAAAACCAGTTGAAAGCAACCTTGTCCTTGGTTTGAGCATTGGACTATGGCTCTAGAAGGCAGGGATGGAATCCCACTGGGTGACCTGGTGCAAATCAAACTCTCTCAGCCTCCTCAGAAAATGGCAATGGCAAACCCCATCTGAATAAACCTGCAAAGAAAACCAAAAAGCAGGGTGGGGGGTTCCAGATGGTTGGTGTGTGTGTGTGTGTGTGTGTCTGTCTGTCTGTCTGTCTGTTCTGTCTGTGCCTTTAAGTCTCCAGCTATGGGGGAATGGGGGGGAGAGGATCCCTCCATTTGGGAGGCTAGGCTGCAGTGAATTTGTGGGGGGCCTGGGTCCTCTCTGGTTCTAACCTGGCCCATTGGGGAGCCCATGAAGGCAATGGTCTGCCTCCTCCCATGAGTCGGCGGACAGACGAAGGGGGGGGAAGCTGCGGCAGGAACCAGAGCTGGCAACTAAGGGCTATAGTCACATTGGAGAAATAACCCGTGTGCACTCTTTAACTCTTTGTGGTCAAGGCTATGGAATTCTGGGCGTTGGAGTTTGTTGTGAGCCCCAGAGCAATGCCCCTGAGGGGATTGAAACAGACCCCCATCCCCCAGATGCCCACTCCATCCTCCCCCAAAGGAGGAGGAATGGGGGGGAAGGAAGACTCTTTGGGGCTAATAATAAAAAGGGGGGGGATTTTTCTCTCTTTTTTGAAGCCTATGGCCCTGGACGGGAGGAAGGGAGGGAGGGGAGAGGCAAAAAGGTTTCCCGAGGGGGACACAAGGGGCCCGGAGCAGGGCAAGCCCCAAGCCCACCATTTTGGGCAGCAGAGAGAGAGCTTGCAGGACGCTCATGGGAGCCACTCTTTCCTGTCAAAAACAAGCTGCTTTTCCTCCCGGCTGCCAGGTAGCCAAACTCATCGAATCGTAGAGTTGGAAGAGACCACTAGGGCCATCCAGTCCACAACCCCTGCCATGCAGGAAATCCAAATTAAAGCATCCCTGACAGTGGCCATCGCCTCTGTTTAAAGACCTCCAAGGAAGGAGACTCTATCCACCCTCCGAGGGAGTGCATTCCACTGTCGAACAGCCCTTACTGTCAGGAAGTTCCTCCTAATGTTCAGGTGGAATCTCTTTCCTGTTAGCTTGCATCCTTGTTCGGGTTCTGTTCTCTGGAGCAGCAGAAAAACAAGCTTGCCTCCTCTTCAATATGACATCCTTTCAAATATTTAAACAGGGGATCATATCACCTCTTACCTTCTTTTCTCCAGGCTAAAACATCCCCAGCTCCCTAAGTCATTCCTCATGGGCATGGTTTCCAGACCCTTCACCATTTTGTTCGCCCTCCTTTGGACCCGCTCCAGTTTCTCAAGTCCTTTCTGATTGTGGGCCCAGACATGGACACATATTCCGGTGGGGCCTGACCAAAGCAGAATACCGTGGCACATACTCTCTCTTGATCTGAGCACTTACTTTTATTGATGCAGCCTAAAATTGCAGTGGCCTTTTAGGCTGCCGCTCCACTGTTCACTCATGTTCAACTTGTGGTCTACATGGACTCTAGATCCCTTTCACACGTAGTTTCATTCAGCCAGGTGTCAACCATCCTATATCTGTGTTTTATTTTCCCCCCTAAGTGCAATTACCTTACATTTCTCCGTGTTGAATTCATTTTGTTAGCTTTGGCCCAGCTTTCAGTCTCTTCAGGTCATTTGAATCTTGATTCCTGTCCTCTGGGGTATTAGCATTCCCCCTATTGGTATCATCTGCAAATTGATAAGTATGCTCCCAATTCTGTCATCCCGGTCATTGAATAAAGATGTTGAATAGCACTGGGCCCAGGACAGAGCCCTGTGGGACCCCACTGCGTACTTCTCTCCAGGATGAAAAGGAGCCATTGTTGCGCACCCTTGGGTTCGGCCGTTCAACCATTACAGACATGTAACATTTCCTTTGTCTAGCCCACATTTTACAAGCTTGTTGCAAGATGCATGGGAAACCTTGTCAAAGGCACTTAGTGGAAATCACGATATACTAATCACAGCATTCCCTTCATTTACCAATCTGGTTAATTTTATCAAAGAAAGAGATTAGGTTTGTCTGCTATGATTTTCTCTGAAACCTGTTGAACTTTTGGATTATGGCATTGCCTTCTAGATGTTCACAGACTCTCTGTTAATGATCTGCTCCAGATCTTTTCCTATTGATGTCAGACAACTGGACGATAATTGTTGGGATCCTCTTTTTCCCTTTTTGAAGATGGGGGACAACGTTTGCCCTCCGAGTCTGCTGGGATCTCTCCTGTTTTTTTCAGGAGTTTTCAAAGATTATGCCAATGGCTCGATATTACTTTGCCATTCTTTTAATACCTTGGATGGAGTTCATCTGGTCCGGAGACTTACATTCATTTACATTAATAAAGTGTTCCTCTACTATCTCTTTACTTATTTGTGCTGAAATGCCCATTCTGTCTCTGCTCCATTATCCTCAGGTTGCGCACCTTGCCTTTTCTGAGACGGATGAGCAAAGAAGGTGTTGAGAATTCTGCCTTTTCTCTGTCTTCTGTAGCATTTTGCCATCTTCTCACGCAGTGGCCCTACCGTTTCCTTCTTCTCTTTGCTGCGGACATATCCAAAAAAGCCTCCTTTTTATTGTTTCTTAACCGCTCTAGCCAGGTTTGAGTTGTTCTGCGTTTCGCTTCTGGACTTTACCCTACACTGCGGCTATTTTGAATTCTTTTTTGTGATTCCCCCTTTTTCCTTTTTATACATGTTCCGTTCAAATTAGCTCGGTTGAAAGTTCTTCGTCATCCATCTGGTTTCTTGGACACCTCCCGTTTTTCGTCTCAGGAACTGTTGTGAATGTGCTTCAGGTCTCTTTTGAGAAATTCCCATCCGTCCTGAACTCTTATCTTTAGTATTTCTGACCTGGAATGCCCTCAATATTTCTAAGTTACTGAATCGCCTCCTAAGTCTAGGATGCGGTGTTGGATATGCGGTTCTCTGTCCACTGTATTACAAACTCCAGGAGAACTGGTCACTTCCACCTATGATCCACACTTGCACCCCTAATAAGTCATCTGTTGGTTGGCGACTAGGAGCCCAGAAGCCAAAAACAAAATGGAGGATCATGGGATTGCTGCGGGGGGGGGGGATACCAGGGCCACAGCAGACATGCATCACACCAAACAACACCAATTGAATGCGAAGTAGCCTGGGAATAGTATTAGTGAATTCCCTAGTTCAACTGAATTTACTTAAGTGTGGATTGATGCGTGTTGCATTTGGAGTGCATTCGGGATGTAGCGCAAATGTGCTGAACCTTTCGGCAATAACATGAATACGCATGTGCCATTCAGGATGCACATGGATTATACTTCCACTTTCAGTCGTGTGATATCGTCCTTCGGCAAGGAATCCTTGAGGGGGGCTTGCCACTTCCTTCCACTCTTTAATATAAGCTGGTGTTCATTGGCGATCTTCCATCCAAGTACTAGCCAGAGCTGACCCTGCTTAGTTTCCAAGACCTGATGGAATCTAGTACTTTTAGGTTATTTAAACCCTCCCATCCTTGAATACAATTACTAAAAGAAGTCAACATAAGAAAAACACAGGGTAGAAATTTGATGGGGGGAAATGAAAAGCATGTTGTTAGAAACCAAAATTCCTCTACCTATAGATAAATGGTGTGTTTTACAAATCACCCCTGTCGATCACTCCCAGGATCGACACAACTTAAGACCTCTCCTCATTTCAATGGGTGAGGAAAAAGCTTCACTTGCTGTCTACGAACTGAAAACACAACGGGCAGGTGTCGTGAAGGATGTCGAAAACACTATCTGTGGAAGAAGAATAACAGATCTCAGGGCCCAGCTTTGACTTTCAGAGCCTGGCAGGGGGGTTGGATGGAGGCCCTTGCGGTCTCTTCCAACCTCTATGATTCTATGATTCTCATTTTCCGGCCAAAGGGGAGGAATCCCAAGTCAAGAGCAGTGCCTTGAAAAGGTGGGTGTGTATTTTCTTCATTGCTAAGACTTGATTGCTTTATCTTGAATGGCACAAAATACATTGGAAGGCACCAGCTCCCATCTGCTCTTGGAATCTAACCAGGGCCAGCCTTGTTACGGTTCCCGTCCTTGTTGTTAGTTCTTGGAGGGGGATCATCAGTAAATCCCCGTTTTGTAGCGCTATTTCAAAGGAGATGGCAAAGCTCTTTGATTGCTTATAGGTGAACCCAAAGTTTAGATGACCAGACGGTGTGGGGCAGTTCTGAATGCATTCTCTGCAGCTGAGGATTATAGAAATATAGATTTGTCCAAATACCTAAATGGACCAGAGGGGAGGTAATTTTGGGAGTAGGGAAGCTAAGCAGAGCCAGCCCTGATTATGCTTGGTTGGGACATCACCAATGAATCCCAGGTGCTGTGGGGCTCTATTTCAGAGAAGGAATAAGACACAAAACCCACTTCTGAGTAGTCCTTCCTAAGAAAATCCTGTGGAATTCATGGGGTTGCCATAAGTTCACAGTAACTTACATATAAGCCGTCTTGCATAGTGGCTTGAGCATTCGACCAGGGTTCGATTCCCCGCTTAGTCATGAAACCCACTGGGTGACCTTGGGCAAGAAGTCACACTCCTCTCAGCCTCAGGGGAAGGCGATGGCAACCCCCTCTGAGGCAAATTTGCCAAGAAACCCCATGATTAGGTTGGCCTTAGGATCTCCATAAATGGGAAATTACTTGAAGGCACACAACAACAACTTTTAGGCCAAAGGTGGGACCACATTCTCCCTATATCCACAAGGAGGAGGAGGAGGCACTGCAAAATGGGGAGCATTCAAGGAAAATGGTGGACATTACCAAATAAAAGCTGGAGACACTCATAGAAATACAAATCCATGCTCTTGTCATGCTCAAATGGAGGGCATTTTGGAATCTCCTGGGCAGAAGGCTGAATGTGAAATGTGCCGTGGTCCTGGAAAAGGAGGATGTGCTTGATCACCCTGGGGTCAGTTCCCGCTCACGCCATGCAGACCCACTGGGTGGCCTTGGGGAGTCACACTCTCTCAGCCCTCAGGAAAGCCCCTCTGAAGAAAACCTTGCCAAGAAAACCCCTGACCAGGTTTCCTTAGGGTTGCCAACAAACTGAAGGCATACCATCAAACAACATGATGTGATAAATATGGAAATATAAGTGCCAATTATCAAAAGAGGTTCTACATAGATTTGATGGTCACATTTTATACTTATTTTATATTTATTATATTTGATTTGTATCCCACTCTTTCCCAGAACTGGACTCAGAGTGGCTTCAATCTATATACTTATATATATATATATCTATATATTATCTATATATATATCCTAGCTATATTCCGTCTCTCATCACACCACACACATTTTCTCATATATATATCGTCTTGTGTGTATATATATATATACACACACACACATATATACCGTTAATAACTATATTTCCATATAATTCTACTTAGCCATATCATTCTCTCTCTCTCTATATATATATACAGTATATATATCTTATATTATATATATATATAAACCCACACACCAACAAACTATCACTGTATCAAAACCCTTTTCAAAGGTTCAGCATCCCAGCCTGTCTTATAATGTTCCTTAAAGCCCTGATTTTAGCCCCATTATTATACTGTAACTCGCAAGGGTTTTGTCTTCAGGAGACTACAGAACTATTAAGGGAGCAACAGCAACCGCGACCAGCCCTGCCTCCTACAGAGGACCCAGGTGACTCACCCAGCAGCGAGGCCCACGCTTCAGAGCCCCCTTCTTCCAGCCGCCATTTGGCCCTTCCCCTTTCACTGCTCTCTGACTGCCCGCCCCTTGCATTCTGGTTTTTGTAGTCCGGTGAGACCTAAGAGCTCTGGCTCCGAATTCCAATGCCTCTCCGTAAACTTCAAATCCCACAAGCAACAGGAGGCAGCTGGTTTCCTCCGTTGCATTCTGGTTTTGTTAGTTCGTGATGCCTAAGAGCTCTCTGGCTGGAATTCTAATCCCCCTCCTTAAACTGCAAATCCCAGAATGCAACAGGAGGCAGCCAGAGTAGGTTAAAGTGGAATAGCCGCATAATAATGAGGTCTAGTGTGTGGTGGGGAAAGAGGGGCGAGCCTTTGCAGCTCCAGCCATGGGCTGAAGGGCTGGGCTAGTCGCCTAGGTGGCCTCTGCCTCCTCCATCTCAAGGCAGCTCTTGTTGTTGTTGTGGGCCTTCAAGTCATTTGACTTTGGCAACCCCTATCCTGGGGTTTTCTTAGCAAAGTTTCTTTAGAGAGGGTTTTGCCAATGCCATCCCCTAGGAGCTGGAGGGGAGAGTGTGACTACTTGCCCCCCAAGGTCACCCTCAATGGGGATTCAAACCCTGGTCTTCAAGTCATATAGTCCAAGGCTCAAGCCACTCACCACACTGGCTCCCCAGGGAAGTTAATTCCCCAGTTGCTCTTTCAGCAATAGGAGTTATTAAGGTCAGATCGAGGGAGTCATAGTGCTACTCTGCTCTACTTGGTCAGACTTCAGGCGCATCTACATTGCCGAATAGCACAGTTTGACACCCCTTAACGGCCATGGCTCCATTTACAGAATCCATGATATTTATTCTCAGTGTGTTTGTGTGTGTTGTGTTCTCCTAGCCATATTCATTCTCTCTCATCTACATATATATATTATATACAACACACAACACACACCCTAGCCATATTTCATTATGCACATATATCTATATATATATATTCTCTCTTACACACACACACACACACCAATCCTAGTATATTGAATATTTTCAGAAAATACTGCATTCAAGAGATTTTGATCATATGAATGCTCTAAAGCATAGGGACCTATTTTAGGGGGTGTATCCACACTGCAGAATTAAATCAGTTCAGCATCACTTTTAACCCCAACCTATTTACAGAAACTGGGATTTGCAGTTTTATTTAGCCTTTTTTGCCAAGCATGAAGTGCCTCTCCAAACCACAAATCCAGGATTCTGTAGGATGGAGCTATGGCAGTTAAAAGGGATGCTGAACTGGTTTAATTTTGCATGTAGATCCAACCCCTCCTCCCCCCCCCCCCCCCCGCCTCCCGGCTGCTTTTCTCTCTAATTATTTCTTTCTCCCATTCCTATGGTGCCATTCCTCTGTTTGGTCCACTTGATTTTTTTAAAACATGTTCCTGTTGTAACCTGTACATGGTATATGGCTTATTGGTGAATGTTTGCATTCAAACACATCTTCCCTTGTGATATCCCTCCAGGCAGCATCTTCAGTCCTTCCCGGCTGTCCTGAGGGTTGCAAAGGTGTCTCCTTGTACTCTGTAGGGATGGTTTGCAGGAGGCAGCTTTATTTTTGAGTAGGCTAGCGAGTTGTTACGATCAGAGGGGTTACACACCGCCATTTAGTACGTAATGAATACGTACTAGGGTTAGGAAGGGGCGGTGCTTCCGCCACCCCCTAACCTAGTACGTATTCTGTACGTACATATGGCGGCGGCCGTTCCACGGCGGCCGCCATATTTACGTATGGACGCTGTGCGTCCGCAGCTGTGCGGCGTCTATGATGTCGCGAGTCCGCTCCTGGCGCCTCGCGACGTCATGAGCGTCGTTAAAGAAGCTCCATTTTGGAGCTTCTTTTTCGGTCCGTGCGGGAGCCGCGCGGTGTGGGCTGCTGCGGCTCCCGCACGAGGCACGCGGCGGCGCGACTGCGAAAGCGGGGTCTGTAACCCGCCAGAGTTTGCAACTAATAAGGTCACAGTAATGTTAACAACTACAGCTCAGAAGTAATCTAGCAAGGAAGGGGAAAGCTACTTGGGTAATGACTGGCGTTGAGTTACTTTCAATAGTTTTAAAGAGCATTTTGAGACCTTTTGACAGGTATTTTTCAAGTTTTATGCCATTTTATCCTTTTTTTTAAATGACAGAAAATTAACACGATGTGCAACAATACAATAAGTCACTTTCCCAGTATTGCAACAACTAACAATGGTTTCATTTTCAAATACTATGAGTAAGGGGAAGAAATTTTTAAAAACTCTCTTCATGGGAAGAGGTGAACATTATGTGAGCTGTGGTGGCCTACCTGCTTGAGCTAAAATTCAATCTCTGACACCCCTTTCTCTCTGTTTCTTGTGTTGACTTCAAGTCATTTCCAACCTGTCATGGGGTCTTCTTGGCAAGATTTGTTCAGAGGAGGTTTGTCATTGCCTAGTGGGTTTCATGGCTGATCTGGGAATCAAACTCTGGTCCAGTCACAGTCCGGTGCTCAAACTACTACACCACACTGGCTCTGCACTTTCTCTAGAGAAGTCTAAATACAGTTAACAAGTACATTGTACTTTTCCTTCATACTCCCTCAGCCTTAAAATCAAGACTGCACAATCTGTGGCTTTTTATGTTCCTGCACACTCTCCCAGCATGGCCAGTGGTGAGTGATGATTGGAACAGTAATTTTTCAGAGGTCTTAAAATTCCCCCCTTCCTCATGTTCTAAACATAGAAGATTGGGTTGCAATGATAAACATATCAGTTTCAAGGTACTTTCAACTGTCCTCTTCTCTGAACTACAGCACTAGGACTTTCTAGCACACAATTCTAAATACCCAGGATACCACAGAACGGAGTGATATTAAAAACTTCTATGAAAGTGTGTGTAGATACTTATACTCCCTTAATTCAGAAATATACAGCCTGGTGTATGCCTGGTTTCTGTGCTGATGAAGGTAGTCTAAAGATGCACTGGCCGACTGGCAAAATGACTCCTTTCTATTAAGTGCAGAACAGTGACAGTATAAATTCCTGCAAAAAGCTAACCACTAGATGCTTTAGTAATACAATTTGTTTAAAGTACTCCTGGTATGTTGCTTGAAAACCTCCTTTTCATATACAATCCCACATTAGCAGCAAAATAGAAGGCACCGCAAGCCCATGGTGAACTATCATACACAAGTTGAAAGAAGTGTACATGGACCTTCCTTGCATTTCCTAAATATTAAAAGTAACTTTGACCTTAAACTCTAGGCTTGAAATTTTTTTAAGGGCAATATGAGACTGAATGGATGGTCTCTCATTTCTAAAAGACATAGATTTTAACGAGAGCAATTAACACAAGGTTGTGCCTTCTTGTAAAACAATCAGTGGTGACATCTGCAGCAGAAGTAGGGATTTTGCTGACCTTTTGTAAATGACTACAAATTTCTAGTTTACAAATGATGAAGATGGGTTGGGGTGTCATGAAAAGCTGCATTTTGTAAGGCCTTTGATCTAGACAAGAACTCTCTTCAGATGCACCTTCACTCAGCAAGTGTAGGTTCTATTTGTTATTACCCAACATTGGTTCTACAAGCATTTACCACTTGCAGGACAAATGATGCAAATAACATTGGAGGGGAGTGATATGCACATTAGTTTGGGCAGAGCTTATTGCTGTGTAGTGATTTTGGGGAGGGGGGACATATACCATGAGAAATTTCTCCACAGTAGTGAAAAAAGCAAGGCATTTAATCTTCCTCTGTACTATGAGTACACCTTTCTGGATGGCATAATGGCTCAAGATACCTTAAGTATAGGCACTTGATATATAAAATTTCTCATATACTATAGCCTGGTTCTATAAAGGTGTTATGTGACAACAAAGACATTTTTACTTATGCAAGCTGCTCCCCCCAATTCTGGGCCCTTTGCTTTTATCAGAAATGAGAGGGGGCCACAAGGCTGTAATAACAGGGATGGAAAAGGCCAGCTGCATGCAGAGTTCTATCTGCACTTCTTTGGATTCATGTCCTTCTTTAATATGTTTGCTTTATTGCAGAAGGAAAAAATATATACCAAAACATCTTCTACAGCGCAAATAAAGCAAGTTTCACCTTTATGTAAAAGTCCATTGCTTTTAATGGAGAAGATTCTCAGGTTTAATAGCATATTATATATCAAGTAAATAACTGGAAGATAGTTACACTAACCAAAATAAAGGCATGGACAGCATTAATTAAATGCTGACTCTTTTTATCCAAAATGAAAGGCCTCTAAGCATAAGATATTTTAATGTACATGAGGGTCAACTGTTTTTAACTCCAGTACTTTCTCTCTGATGGAAGTGCCATATATACCATTAACCAAAAATCTATTCTGAATACAGAAGAGTCTGCTCTCTTTATTGGCACACAGTCAGTACCGAGATCACTGCGCTTGTGTGAAAGTGAATGCAATTTCCACATTTACAAGAAGTGACAAATCCAGCTGGTGGAATATATAAGAAACTTCATGCACATTCTTGTTTATTTAACAGATAACAGAAGTCTAGAATTTTAAAAAAGCAAATGCAGAATATTATAGAAAGCCGTATACTGCAGCAGTTAATTTTAAAACTAATGGGAGAAGCTTAGTATGCCATTTCAGTTTCTGAAGTGAATCTGTTCTCGAGATTCTTACTTGTCTAAAAGCAAGTTTGTCAAGTAATAAATCTGATGTTTTTCTGAGCTTGCCCCTGCCCTGCCACAATTAAATTGAATTTATTGGCAAAAGGTCAAGGTGTTGTACTACCCCTATCTATCCAGGGAAGATAAATCCTACTGATTTAAGTAGGACTCCCTCCTGGTTGCAATCTTAGACAAAATTATTTCCCTGAAAAATATGTAAATTTAGAGTGCACAACTACATTTATGGGAAAATTGCAAAACCCCCAAGAGACCCCCTATTCAAATGTCTTAGCTGACTCTTTGAAGTTCACAAGAAATGGATGCTGATGGCTCTTTTTAGAAGGAACAGTAATCCATTTTCAAAAAACTGTTTTCATAAACAGCTCACTTTATTCAGTTGTGTAAGCCAAAAAAAACTTTCTCTAGTCAATTTGTAGTCAAAAGATTAAGAGCAGCCTTATTTTTATAGTGCAAATAAAATTATAGTAATAGTTACAAGACCAGAACCAGTTATGCTTGTTAACCTTGTAATACATGAAGCTACTTTAATGTTTTAATGCAGTAATTAAAAAATATTTGCCAACACAGATCCCACCTTAACTATACAAACCATCCATGTTGTGCTTTTGGATGCTAAAGTATCTACAGGTTGAGTATCCCTTATCAAAATGCTTGCGACTAGAAGTGTTTTAGATTTTGGAATATATGCATATATAGAGGGGGGGGGAGAGGGAGGGAGAGGTTGGACATGGAATCCAAGTCTAAACAAAATTCATTTATGTTTCATATACACCTTATAATACAGATAGCCTGAAGATAATTTTATATAATATTTTTAATAATTTAATGCATGAAATAAAGTTTGTGTACACTGAGACATCAGAAAGAAATAGTGTCACTATCTCAGGCACCCATGAAACAAGTTTTGGATACTGTAGCATTTCAGATTTTTAGATAAGGGATATTCAATCTATATTGAAGAACAGAATTCCAAATCTACTAACTGATGTCATACATTTATGGTTACTTGTACTTCACTGCTATTTGTGCCTCACTAGTTTTGTCATGTGTTATAATCAGAATTATCAACATTTCATTCACATTACAGTATGAGGATGATTTATGAGGGTTTAAAAAAAAAACAACCCTCAATTTTTACCCAGTGACTGACCTTGACTTATCCAAGGTAGAAACCAAATGTTAAAAACACACTACAGTAGTAAGTATTTTACAAAAAAGGGTGCTTTATAAATATACTGTAGTCTTAAAATAAATTAAAATACAAGAATTTAAACAAAAACGAACTAAAGAACTTTATTGACACCACAGTACATTCAATAGCAATTTTAGAACATTACAGCTGAAAGAGAATGGCATATTTTATAGTCTTAGTAAGCACTACTGTTCTGAAAAAATGTAAATACAAAGAAATCCTAGCACGTACTTAACTCCGAGCAGATTTCCAAAAAATACAGCTATTTACAGATTTTTTTAAAAAGGGGTTCAGTTTTCACCTACACAGCCACAATAGTAGCCTCTATAATGAGCCTCTATAATGAGACAAGCCCTTCAAAACTCATGGAATTTTTAAATCGTATGACTAGTGCCATATTATTCCTCAGCGTTTACGACGAGGAGGTGTCACTGATCTGAAAGATAAAGAGAAAGGAAAGAAAATTAAAGACCAATACATCCATTAAATCAATGCATACTTTAGGCTTAATAATATTCATTTTCTTAAAGGAAAAAATACTATCAAGTCATTCTCCCACCCACCAAAGAGAATAATCTGAAATTATTATCGTAATTTTAAATATATCTATATGTTGCAGGTATGACGATGATTAGAAACATAAAATAAATATATAAATCAAACAAGATACTTAAAAGAATACTACCTTGATCGTGATTTAGACTTGTGTTTGCGGCTTGCCTTCTTACCAGACCTTTGAGATTTCTCCACGGATCGCGACCGACTATGCTTTGATTTCTTAGGCTTCTTTTCTTTGCTGCTGCCTGGTGACTCAGAACTGCTTCTGGTGCTAGATTCCGATCCTGAATGCTTTTTGCTATCTTTGGTAGAACTTCTTTTGCTTTCCTGCCTAGAATCATGCCTTAACATTTTTGAAGATAATGAATTGCTGTGAGAGAGAGTTCTTTCACTATCCCTTTTCCTCTTTAACCTCTCATCATGATTGCCCACTTTAATGTCTTTTTCTTCTCTTCTCTGTTTTTCTTTGCGTTTCTCTTGGTCTCGCTCCCTTTCTCGGTTCTTTTTTTTATCTTTTTCTGTGCTCCTGCTGCGTTCTTTCTTTCTTTCCTGAACCTTACTATCATGACTGTGTTTGTGCCTGTTTGCAGTTACACCTCTATGCTGGTCCTCACTTTTACGTCTATCTCGACTTCCACTGCGAGTGGAATGACTAGCAAGTCTATCCCTCGAATGACTATCACTTCTGCGCCTCTCCCAGTTTCGGTCATGGGAAGGACTACGATTTCGCCTCCTTTCCCCTCTTTCTACACTCCTGTGTCTACTAGACCTGCGCCTCTCTCTTACCTTGCCCCTACTCCTACTCCTCTCTCTCCTGTTTCTATGTGAATAGCTCCTACTTCTGCTACGCCTAACCTTATGTGAAGGTGACCTGCTGCGACTACGTCTCTTTTTCCGTTTAGGGGAGGAGGAATGTGAAGAGCTACGACTGCTACCAGAGCTACTACTGTAGGATGAACTAGAGGCTGTGCTGCTACTGCTACTGCTGCTGCTTCTGCTATTGGCACTTGAGCTACCACTGCTTGAACTTTTTGACCTACTCCTTCCTGTTCTCTCTTTTTCTTTAACCTCTTTTTTTGTTTCATTATCTGGTGTCATTTCCTTTGGAGATTTTTTCTTTTCACTAAATACATCCTCCTCCTCCACTTCTTTTGCATCCTCTGGTGGTGAACTGTTGTTTTGCTCCTTACTGGCAAGTTCACTCATCTCTTTTGCAAATTTCTCATTTTGGAGCTTTTCTTCTGCAAATATATGGGGGGAAAACAAAATACCAAAATCATACCAAGTGAGTTGGTAGAGATATAGCATTTTTATGTAAGTGTATTACACATCAGTCAACAAGATAACACAGTCTAACAGTTCTTTCTAAGCTAACTGGAAAGGCAGTTGAGTTTACTTTAAAAATAACACATGTTTCAACCAACTGTTAATTATCAACAAATGAGCCTAACATTAACAATGTTTATCATATTTAAGAATGCAAGTACAGTTGGCCCTTCTTATACAGATTTTTTATACATGGATTCAAGCATACACGGTTTGAAAATGTTCAAAAAAAGGACAGGTTGCTTACCTGTAACAGTATTTCTTCGAGTGGTCATCTGCGAATACATACAAATGGGTTTCACTGCGCCTGCGCAGTGCTGCTCGGAACCTACTGGAATCACTGGGCAGAGTTAACTCTGCAACATATAGAAACTTTTTGGCGGTAACTCCGCCCACCCGTTATAAGGCCCTGCCTTCCATCTTTTCCCCAGTTCCGCAATTTCCGCCAGCAGGCGATGGAAAGAACCAATGTGAGCAGGACACTGAGGGGACGGACGGGTGGGATTTGTATGTATTCGCAGATGACCACTCGAAGAAATACTGTGTACAGGTAAGCAACCTGTCCTTCTTCTTCGTGGTCTCTGCGAATCCTACAATGTGGTTTAGCTGACAAGCTAAGGTATGCGGCGGAGGGAGTGTCCTGAGACCAAAGCTTGGTGAACCAAAGGTATATTTATTACAAATAAAACACCTTGACCATAAAAGAGTCAGTCTTTTTGTCCATGCACAGCACATAGCAATAACTTTGCTAAACCTGAGAAGGGAACAGAGGTCAGCAAGACCGATCTCAAAGGATTTGTGCAAAACAACATTCAACAAATGTTAAACAGTGTCAACTGTCAAACAAAAACACCAGTAGTGCAATCCATGCAACCTGAAACCAACACAGCCCTCCCGAAAGCTGCGTCTCGGATGGCCCTTGTGTCCAACTCTATTGCTTAATAAAAGTCAGAGGTTGGGACCAGACACAGCCTTGCAGACATCCTCCAAGGGGTCCCCGACAGGAATGCGAGGATGCCGCCACTGATCTTGTGGAATGGGACCGAACCCTGCCAGGGAGGGCTTGCCTATCCGTTCGTAGCAGAGGTGGATGGTACCAGCCACCCATTTGGACACCTCTGCGCAGACACAGGCAACCCCTTCTTCGGTTCCGAGTAGCATTGGAAATGCTCTTGGACCGACTGGAGGCCGCAGTTTGTCCAGGTAAAAGGCCAGCGCTCTCCTGACATCAAGAGAGTGCAGCGCCGTTCCTCATCCGACGTCGGATTGGATGCCAGAGTGGGCAATACAATGTCCTGGCACATGTGGAAGGCAGACACAACCTTCGCAGGAAGGTGATGTCCGTACGGGGACCACCTGCCCTTGTGGACCTCAGGACGGCTGGTCCCTCGTAGGCACGAGTTCGCCCGCACGGCGGGCAGAGGTGATGGCTACAAGGAAAGCGGTTTCCAAGTCAATCGTCTCAAGTCCGCTGTGGCCATCGGTTCAAAAGGCTTGGATTGGGGGCTGACAGTACCGACTCCAAACTCCAAGCCGGTGTTGGTACCGACACAGGAGGGTAAAGGTTGGCAACCCCTCAGGAACCCTTTCACCAAGGGTCCTTGAAGAAAGAAACCCTCCCCCCGAATTGGTACTTGGCACAAATGCAGAAAGGTAGCATTGATGGATGTGAGGGACACTCCATCCAAAAGTGCCATCAAAACTCCAGCACCACTGGAGTGGACACCTGAGCAGGAGACAAGCCCTTTTGTCCAGGAAGAGGCAAAATCTCCTCCATTTTAGGGCATAAGGCGCTGGGTGGAAGGTTTCCTCGCAGCCGGATCACCGTCCTCCCTGCTCCAGCCGGGCAGTCAGAGCCGAATCCTCCAGGCCACCAGCGGCAGGCTCTACTGTCCGGGTGGAGAATTCTCCGTCCTGGATCGACAACAGTCCGGAGTGGTCGAGACGAAGGAAGCATCTCCTGGAGAGGTGGGAAGGGATGCGAACCACGGCTGTCTCGGCCACACGGGGTGATCAGGATCGCGTGCGAGCGTCTGTTGTCATCTTGGACACCCCCCTGATGATGGAGGGAACGGAGGGAAGGCGTAGAGGAGCTCCCCGTCCCGAGGAAAACGAATGTGTCTCCGAGGGATCCGTCCATTCACTTCCTGGAGCAGAACTGGGACAGTGGCTGTTCCAGCTGGTCGCGAAAGGCGATCCGGGGGGTTCCCCACGGATCAGAGGTCGCTGACCGTCTCGGGATGGAGCCTCCACTTGTGGCACACCGATGAGATTCTGGGAGGTCTGCCAGCTCGTTTCCTCCCCGGGAAGGTGATCGCCTGAAGGAGGACGCGTCTCTGGATGCACCGTCCCAGATGCGGAGCGTGAGTCGAGCAGGGTCCTGGACCTGGTACCACCTTGCTGTTGATGTAGTACATCACGGTGGTTTTGTCCTTCTTGAGGGGACCACTCTCCCGAGGACAGCCAAACTCGAACGCCCTCAAAGCCTTCTCCACTCGAGCATCTCCAAGGCTTGATGTGGAGGCGCTTGTCTTGTGTGGCACCTGTCTTGACGACAAGGTCGAGCAGGTGGGCCCCCATCCCTCCAGGGATGCATCGGTTGTCAGAGTCAGCTGTGCCTGGGGCTGATGGAAGGGCATCCCGGTGCGACGTTGGAGCTGTCTAGCCACCGTCTGAGGAAGCGGCCCCGGTCTCGGTACCGTGAGCCACTTGAAGGCGGGTCTCCAACGGAGAAAAGACGGAGAGGAACCCGGATTGGGGGGTCGAAGACGAGTCTTGCCCAAGGAGTGCGAATGTCGTCGATGCCATGTGGCCCAGGCAACTTGACGTCTCTGGCTCTCACCCTTCTGTGCGAGTGCACGCCTGAGAGATGTTGTCAGGGCCTGAAACCGGTCCGGAGGGAGGAAGGCTAGGCAGTTTTCGGAGTCGAGGATGGCCCGATGAACTTGACCTGCCTGGTCGGCGTTAAGTGGGATTTTTCCCGTTGACGCCAGTCCAAGGGAGTCCCGGAGGCGCAAGGCGAATGAGACTGCCTCCTGCACTCGTCTTGGGATTCGGCTGCAAACAGCCAGTCGTCCAGGTAGGAAAGACCATGAAGCCCTTCTGATGAAGGTATGCCCCCACCGTGCCATGCACTCGTGAAGACTCGTGGAGCCATGGCCAAGCCGAAAGAAGCACGTTGTGTGGTACGAGTCGGAGCCGACAGCGAAGGCGAGGAATCTCCGGTGGGATCTCGGATCCCGATGTGGCGTAGGCATCCTTCAGGTCGATGTCGCGAACCACAGGCCCTGTGGAGCAGAGATAGAATGGAAGCCAAGGTTACCATTCGAAAGCGACGGTAGTCCAGGAACAAGTTCAATGTCTCAAGTCCAGGAGGCCTGATGCCCCATCCGCTTTTGGTACCGTGAAGTACCTGGAGAAAAAGGCCCGAGGAGATTGGTCGGGCAGCAACGGGGGATTGCCCCCTTTGCAAGCAAAGTGCGCCTTCGTCGAGAATGGTCCGAGGGGGAGTGGACTGAGGCTCCAGTTGGAGGGAGCTCCTGGAACTCGAGGGCGTAACCCCTGCGGACGATGTCGGAACCCATGGTCGATGTTATAGAGGCCCAGGTATTAACTAGGGCCTCAAAATGTCCAAAAAAAGAGGGGTGAGGGGGAGAAGCGCGCTGCGTCCCTTCAGGCTCTCTTCTTCCCCTGGTCGGGTCCTGCCGGCGGACTTGCGGTACCGAGGGGGAAGTTGCGACGGCCAGAGGAGGAGGAAGACTGGAGGGGAAGCGCTGCTCTGAGGCCCTGCTGCTGGGCTGTCGATCCCGGGAGAAGGTCCCCTGTGACTACCTTGCTGCTGCCACGGGCGCTGTCGCTTCCGGAACGGAGAAGCCGGTGCTGAGGACATGCCGTGTTTCTTCGCCGCCGCCTTCATCCTGACTTGCGGTTCAGGGTCGTCGGTCTCGGCGTGGAAAAGGCCGTTCCGTCGAGCGGCATGTCCTCGATGGCAGCTCTGGCCGTCGGGTTGAGGTTGGGGCCCTCAACCGGCTGGCGCCGAAGAGCCATGGATGCTGACATGGCCCTCCCGGAGCAGTCCGCCATATTTCTGGAAGTGTGATTAGCCAGCTTCCGATGGAGTGCGCCTCATCCCTGATCTCCACCAGCTGCCTCTGGATGTCGTCTGGGACGTCCGGGACGAGGGGGAGTCCGCTCCATGGGGTCTGGATGTAGGCCCCCATGCAAGCGGTGTAGTTGGCGGCCTTGACCCCAAGAGCCGATGCCGAGTATGCCTTTTGCCAGTCCGTCCACCTTCTTCGCCTCCCGGTCGACAGGGGAGGTGGCCTGCT
The DNA here is from genome assembly GCF_019175285.1 of Sceloporus undulatus. Classification (NCBI taxonomy): domain Eukaryota; kingdom Metazoa; phylum Chordata; class Lepidosauria; order Squamata; family Phrynosomatidae; genus Sceloporus; species Sceloporus undulatus. The sequence goes on along the minus strand of NC_056522.1, from coordinate 117,078,568 downwards.
TCGGGACGAAGCTGTGTTGGTCCCTCGACGATGGCAGAGTTCGGCCTGGGGTGTTTCGGCCAACCAAGGGCAACTCGCCGGGGCGACCCTATAGAGGACTCCACTGGGGAGGGTGCCGATAGGGCGGCCGGAGAGTCCCAGGACCTCTTAACGTGGTCTGGAGAGAGGGAAGGAGAGGCAGGCACGGCGGAGTGGGGACTCGTCCATGCACCGCCGCTCAACTGTGGGTCCTCGGCGTCGTCCTCCGTGGAGCGAGCTCGATGCGAGGGCCCTCCCATCTTGCCACATGCTCCGTAAAGGACCTGACGTCGTCCGACGGCGAAGACGGCTCCGGGTTGTGCATCCTCTGAGGGGAGGCCGAACCCGAGAGGACATCCTCGTCCGAGGGTGCCTCCGAAGGTGGCAGCGGCTCGTCTTCGGAGTCCAGGTCGGAGGAGAGAGGATCCGTCACTCTGCCTGGGATCTCGGGCGGGTTGGAGCGAAGTCGACTGAAGACCGGGAGCGTCTGCAGGGTGGAGACGGCGACTCTCGCGTCTACGGGGTGAGAGACGGCGACCTCTCTCATAGACCGCACGGTCGGGACCGCTCTGGACGGTTGGCCCGGCCTACGGGATGGGTTCAGCCTGGTGAACTCCTCAAGGCCCTGTCCTCTGGAACCGACATGTAGTAGCGGCGCGACTGCATGTCGAGAAGAGGTCCGGGAACTCTTGTCCGCGGGGCAAGTCCTCCTCATCGTCAGTTGCCGGGTGGAGGGCGACCGATGCTCCGGGGACGAGGAGGCGCGGTGTCATCCGTCCCGTGGATGAATCCATGGTCGGAGGAGGCGAGGTGTGTCCGGTACTGGGCCCCTGGTCTCCGGCGTCGGCTCCTGGTCGCGGGGAGCTGACGAAATGGAGGCGCGAGCTGTTTGGAGGGGGGAGCGCTTTTCTCCTTTATCCTCGGTGGGTCGGTGGTGAGCCGATCCTGGGGGGCTTTGCTTTTTGGGGCAGGATCGCGACCAGCCTCATCGTGGTGCCTCTTCTTCCCGGCTGAGATTCCTCCGTTGGGAGAACGGGTTGTTGGGGTCCAGGAGGACAGCGCCGCTGTCGACGCGAGGTCTGGGGGACTTGCCGCACCGGCTGACCGCTCCTTAGGTTCGCATGGCGCGATCCCTTGATGCCTTGGAGGATGAAGGCGGGTGAGATGCTCCGGCGGTGCCTCCTTCGAACGGGGCCCTCGATCCCTTCTCGGTTTGGGGCCGCTCGGTACCCTCAGTCCCCGATGACTTTGGGGGTGTTTGAGGTTTGTCGTGGCACGGGCGGTCGTTGGAGCCACGGGCCATCGGAGGTGGTGGAAGGGTCCCGCCGGGACACACACCACGCTGGGACGGCGACTTCCCCGATCCCATGCTGGAGACACTTGCCGAGATATGAAGCGGGGGGCGCCAACAGGGGACAGAAGAGGACCGCGAACTCCCTCCTGCACCTTCCCCAGGCGATTGCCGAAGTGAGCCGGGACTCCGGTTCTTGCGAGCCTGAGAGGAGAGGGATCCGCAGAGCGGGCAGGCCTTGGGGTCGTGGTTCGGGCCCAGGACAGCAGGCAGGAGGAGTGCGGGTCCTGAGGGCACCTTGCCCTTGCAGATGTCGCACTCTTTGACCGCAGGCATTTCCGAAGTGGTCAAACGATGGGAGAATCCAAAACGAGGTACAGTCCGAAGGTCCGAAGTTACAGGGCGGGAGAGAAAGAATGTCAAGATACAGTCCGAGGTCAAAAAGCGAAAGTGATTCCAGCAAGCAAGCAAGCGAAAGTTCCTCTGAAGCAGCTAGCGCGGAGGAAAAAGAACTGGGAAAAGAGCGGGAAGGCAGGGGCCTTATAACGGGTGGGCGAGTTACCGGCAAAAAGTTTCAATATGTTGCAGGTTAACTCTGCCCAGTGATTCCAGTGGTCCGAGCAGCACTGCGCAGTGCAGTGAAACCATTTGTATGATTGCAGAGAGACACGAAGAAGAGTTAAATTTCAAATATCAAACCTTGATTTTCCATTTTTATAAACGATACCATTTTGCTATGTCATTATATTTAATGGGCTTGAGCATCCACGGATTTTGTTATCCACGGGGGATCTTGGAACCAAACTCCAGCATATAATAAGGATCCACTGCAATTTTTTTTCCCATCGGAACTTAAGTGCCCAAAATTAGAACCAAAAACACTTAAGCAAGCATACATTTTAGTGCACTCTAATCCAGAATCTTCAATTGGCAGTCTAACAGGTTAGCTGCCGTTCACTAGGGAGGTGATGTCTTTATGTTTCAAACCTATGCTGAAGTGCAATTTTAGGAGTCAATGTTCCAAACAGAAATCAAATTCCAGCTTCTTGTTCCCATATGAATGCCACTTTATGCAGCAGAAAACTATAAAATAACATTACACCTTGAATCTGCTGCCTTCTCTCCTCTTTTGCAGATTTCAGACAGCTTTTCAGAAAACAGATCTGGCTAACACAACTCCATCAACTAAAAATCTTCCTCTTAGGGAGATAAGCCAGAACATTGGGTTCCAGGGCAGAAGGGTGCTCTCAGACAGAGACTGAGCAGCAAGACCATTTTCCCTAACAATATGATAGGAAGCAGCAGGGGAAACCTTAGTTCAGTTCAGTTTACTACACAAAAATGTGTTATAGATGTTTCCTTTAATATGTTTAGGCAAAAACAGAATACTACTACCAACTGCATAATAATATAACATAGTAACGGTCTTTTAAGGATGGAGAATATGTTTGTACTTCAACTAACATGAGAAATTAAGTCTGCAAAAACTGTTTTTGCAAGCTATATGAACAAAAAAGAGAAAATGCAATGGTTTCCTTTGCTGTTCTCTGCATACATCCTTGAACTTATCTTGCTTACGTAGAATACACTTCTTTAGCCACTGGGATTGGCTGGTATGTATTAGCCAGCTTCAGCATTCTGACATTGCATTGGACGATTCTTTCTAATGTTTATTTCCCAGGAGCTTCTGCACCCGTGTGTGTGGTTCCCCGAGGTCTTTCTATGCTTTATATCTACTCAATTAGACAAAGACTTTATCTTGTGGGCTGGAGAAACTAGATTTTCTTCCCCCCACAAAATCTCCAGTTTGTAGGATCCTTCAAGTTCTTCCAGCTCGTTACACAATCTAACACATATCCCTTTTTCTTGATTGAATCTGTGTTTTGATGGAAGGTTCTAACCCAATGGCTCTTAAACTTTGGGGCAGACACCCCTGGGGTGCGGGGGGGGGAGGGAGTTGCTCCAATGGTCACAAAAGTCCTGATTCCTCCTCCACTTCCCAAACTTTTTGTCCCCTGTAGGGGAAGAGAAAGGTAAGGAGGGTTCTTGGAACCTCTGCCTGAGGGTGAGTAGGAGGAGGAAAGTTATTTCCTTATAAAATGTTTTTTAAAATGTGTGAATACACATACAAACAATTAACAAAATATTTTTATTCATATACGTTGTATTCTTATATTATGTCAAGCAGGAGGGCACAACATCTGCATGTAGATGAAAAGGGGGGGGGGGGGGGGGGGGGTCATAAGAATAAAATGTTCCAAGAACCATTGCTCTATCTATTCTATCCATGGAAAAAGTTTGCTAGGGCATTTTTAATGGAGCCACATTCTGTCTGTACACTCCAGGTCAACTGAGGTATTTATATTGTGAACCAGTATGAGAGCAGAATGGTCAAATGAAAAGGATACAGATTTTTTAAAATTAAAAAACAACAATAACAGATGTTTCACCACTGATTCCATCAGTTTTAAACCAAACACTGGTCTTACCTTCGAGCTGTTTCTCTAGCAATAGTTGTTGTTCTCTCTCCTTCCTCCAAAATGCTTCTTGTTTTTGCCTGATTCTGTGTCGCAGTTCCTCATCATCTGTATCAGATGACTCAGAGCCTCTGTCGCTTCTCTCATCGTCACTGTCTCCTGATCCATAACCACCCAGTCCACCTGCGTGCATAAAGCCTAGTCTATCACGAGGAAAGATTAATCCTGGTTCTTAATATTTCTGCAGAGCAAAGAGGAGAGCATATTGCCCATCTTTCACTTCTTCACTGAAGAAGCCACTTATTCTGGAGGAAGTGCCAATGCTGGTTGAGTGAAGTGTTCAAGGACCACATATCTGACCTGTTGTTCAGTACATGGGTTTACTTCTTCTGGAACTGCTTGCAGTGTTTTCCAGCAAGCAAACACTATGGTTACATTACCACTAAATATATATGTAAAAAGCTCTTTACAGAGCCAGTACCAAATACTTAGTATACACCAATGAGAGCATATAGACAGAAGTGCAGTGACTAAAACCTGTCCTTGAAGACATCTTTATAGTGATTTCAGCCAGCTTCAATATCCAAGGGCTTTAAAAAAAAGTATCAAAGGCCAATCAGTGTTCTAATATTCAGAAAAGACTGTACATCCAAAAGTACAGTTATGTAATAGGTATGGACTTCTCTTCCCCCAAAAGACAGATCTGAAAAAACTAACAGACTAGTGGAAAGTACTCTTGAACATCTGGTACAGAAGCATTTTTTACTTTCTTTTCCAGGCTTTCAATATTTAGTTTATCAAGTACATTTATGCTAATGTGAAAGAATTCATCACTAGAGGTCAAAATATTTATTTATTTTGTATTACATAATAATTAAACATTGCATTATCGATGTTACACTGACATGCAAACAATTTTTAAAAGATCTATTACATTCCAGAATGCAATTCTGAATTTCATATCCAGCTTGCCACTCTATCACATAAATGCTAGGTATGAGAATTCAAAATGTGCATTTGTTGTGTGGGATTTTTGGCAAGACAAAATTGTAGTTATTTTATCTAGTGTATTATCCAAAACTAAGAAAGATGAATTAAAAACAGAAGAAAGATTTATTCAGATCTACTGTATTTAGGTATTTAGCTATCTGGCCAAAATAACCTCAAGTTTCGCTCACAAGATAGGCTTACATTACACTTACAACAGAAAGAATGATAGCTTAAAAGATTTCAATGTATTTGAAGAAAATGTTCTTTATAAGTCACAAGTATGTTATCAGATGTTTGCCTAATGCACACTGGGTACATTCAGCCTAATTTCAAAACATATTTACAAATGCAAGCCAGAACTATCTCCCCCACTTAGTCCCACTCGAAAATCAGGAACATACTTACCAAGTCCAGTGAGGGAAGCCAATGCACTGGACTGTGCCAGCTGTTTTGCAGGAGCTTTGTATCACATCAACAACAGGAACAACATGTTAACACAAATAGCCACGATTTCATAGTCATGAGAGTCTATGGTATTGTTAAATCTACTACTATTGCTGTTTTGTGGAGGAGAGAAAAAACCATTAAAAACGTATCATCCATTGCAAGCCCAATAATGTTCTGGCCATGAAAGCTTAGAAATTTAAACAGTTAAGAGAACAGTGGATAGATTTTTTAAAAGTCATTCTTTTCATAGTTACACATTTCAAAGTTAATAAATTTCATCTGCAATCAGCACATAATTTATACATAACTATATGAATAAAATTCTCTATTTTTCAAAAACAAACAAACAAACAACTGGCTAACAGAGAAAGCAAGTCTGTTATTCAAAGCTTGCTTTAGTTCTTCCTCAGCTGCATTTGCTAGTAATAACAGTAAGTGGTATATAAACATATAATGTTTTAAAAAGTTTAAAATAAAATTGTAAAAGAAATGAAAGTTAACTCACAATGCACTGCACAGAACAACACTGCACAGGACAACAGTAATTAATGATTATAACTGAATGTTTTCATCCTTTCTACTTTATAATGTTTTAGGTGCAGATATTATGAATTGAATATGTTCTAAGACATGCAGAAGGATATTTAATGGAACTGCTAGAAACTCTAAGTGTACCTTTTATTGCTTTACGGTGAACATCTTTAGCCACATAATAAATTTCTTCATTTGTAACATCCAGGAGAATTTCTGTCAGCAGCATTTTTGTCAGCAACATCTGAACAAATGGGAATACAAAAACATGGGTTAATTTTTTTTCTAACCTACACAAGACAATACAGTAACTTTTCACATTAAAAGGCATAATAGCTCTTTTACAATTATTTTAATCTACTACAGGCTACATGAAACCGATGACATAAAATGGCTTTTATGTCCACTGACTTATTAATTTTAAATTGCACATATCTGTACATTATGTGAAGCATTAATCAGTAATTCACCTTTGCATTTAGTCATGTGAAACAAAATATGAGGGAAAAGAAATTTGGTAAATGAATGAGAAACAAGCATATTTTGTCTTTATCTTTTCTTCGGTATTCAAGGAATGTAAGCCAGAAATCAAGAGCTTGAATAAGGAAGAGGTTGACTGGGCACACATAAGCTTTTGGGCATGGCCAAAGTACCTGCCCCAAGTATAGCCAACATTTCTCTCCTACAAACCAGTCCATTGTCAAATGAGCACTTTATCTATAATATGCCGTTCCATCTTAGTCCACAGGTTTTTCACTAATACTATGCCAAATGTAAAAATCCAGTCTCATCCTTATGTTTCGTTCCAGCCAGCAGCAATTTCCAAAATTGGGAGTTGAGACTGATTACTACCACGTCAGGCTATACATGCAGCTGTTTCCTTTCTGCTTTAACAGCTACAAGCAGTTGTAACTGAAGTATAATAAAAAAAAAAGTTCACTCAGCCCAGCATGGTTGCCAGCCATCTCCACCACAACAATTTATTCCAAGCAAACAATTGTCCCAAGGAATAAGGCCAAGCTCCAAAGAAAAATTAGAACAGAAGTTCCTTCTGCTTGCTGCAGCCTGCATGGCAGCAAAAACCTGCTCCAAAGGATTTCCCAAACTGCTGAACAGGTTTCTCCAGGAGGCAGAGGTGGTCATTGATTCTGACAGACGGAGCAGGATCCAATGGAGAAACCCCAGTGGATCCTAGCCTTGAGCTACATTACTTTGATTAATCAAAAATCACTACAGTCAACTAATACAGCTATCTCTTGTTCAGTAAAAAGCTTTCTAACCTATGTATAAAACTTTAGATGGCAGCCACCTTACAAAGGAAGAAATACTTCTTAAGATAGCACATGCTACACCATTAACTATTTCAATCATATGGAAATGTAATTAAATCTATAAAATCTGCATGAAAAAAATTTATATTTATTTAATAACTAAGATTTATTATTTAAATAATAAATTATTTAAATAGCCAAGCATATAGAGGCAATGCTTATCAAGTGATCACCAAACTATCCATACCATCTGATATTCCTTTTCTTCCTCAGTCATTTCTGGTTCACTCTGCTCATCTTGAGGAGCTGGAGAGGGACTCCTGCTGACTTTTCCACTACTTGTAGCTTCTACATTATCAAAATCTTCATCCTCATCATCACTATCCTATTAAAAAAAAGTAAAGTAAGACTGTATTTAAAATTCCATAAATTAATTTTGGTAAACACAAATGAGGACACACGTTCTCTGTACGTATCACCACAGGTCTGGTATCTCTCAGAGCAGGAGTAGGTAACCCGCAATCCCCCCAGATGCTATGTGACTACTAGTCCCATAATCATCCTCTTTTGGGTAAACAGAGTTTGAATTCTAACAACATCTGAAGGTCCATGGGTTTACCACTCTCCTTCAGTGGACTAAAAATAAGCTCAGTTGTCTCTATGACAAATGCAGGAAAAATTAATATTGACTTTCTAAAGGACACAGTACAATTAAACTAAATATATATTTGTTGTTCAAAAATATAAATCTTAGGAAGGAACATCCCCACTTACAAATTTACTTTTCTGGGGTAACCGAGGCCCATCCTCTTCTCCTGGTTCCGTATGTTCTTTCTTTTCTTTTTTAGATAGCTGAGAACGCTGCTGTTCCATTCTCTCTTTCTCTAGCTTCTTCTGTTTTTTCTCTTTCCATTTTTTCTAGGCCCTCGCGAATCCAAGCTGGTAGAGTTCGCCGTTTAACTGCATCTAAAGAATCAGAAAAGATGGCACAATTAGCCCTCCATATCCACAGATTCAATATCCATGGCTTAAAAGTATTTTTATTATCATTTTTTCCCCAAAAACCAAAGCTTGGTTTTGCTATTTTATGTAAGTGCCACCATTTTGCTACAAGTTGTATATAATGAGACTTTAGCATCCATAGAGTTTGATACCTACAGGAGTTCCTGGAACTAAACCTCAGCAGATACCAGGAACCCTCTGTAATTTACTGAATAGATATCTGGATTTCAAATAAAATTTCCTGAAAATGATGTATTGATGGCACTTATCTCCATCCAGATTGAAAACAATGTACAAAACGAAAAATGATAAATGTTGGAAATGTCAGGAACCTTATGGTAACTTTTACCATATGTGGTGGAAGTGCCAAAAGGCAAATAATTATTGCAAAAGGATAAGTAAACTTATATCAGAAATATTACATATAACAATACCATAAGAGCCAGAAATCATATTATTAAGCATGACACATTTAATAGGAAATATAGAGGAAAAAAGATGCAGAATACAGTCACCCCTCCGTTTTCAGACCTTCCCTGCTAAAATAGAAAGTCGCCGATATTCAAGCCCTATTGGCTTGAATAGTGGCGCCCCCCCACCCCATTTTAAGTCCCTCCGTTTGCCACTCACAAGTAAGCGAGGGACACGGATTTAAAGTCCTTTCAAACAAAGGGAGCGACTATACTATCAACAGCAAGAATGTTGTATGCCAAATATTGAAAAAGACTGATATAGTGCGGCCTTCCCTTACATGGGGATCCGTTCCAGACCTCCTAGCGCAAGGGAAAAAACGCGTATGTTCAAGCCCCATTAAAAGTAATGGGGCTCGTGCACACAGCACACTCCATTACTTCTTCTGGGGCACAAGAGTTTTTCTGGTGCAGCTTCCAGCATATGCTGGAAGCCATGTATAACACAGGCGTACTGTATCACCAACAAATGAAGAATGGCTGATGAAATTAAGGGAAGCAATGAATATGGACATCTTAACTGCTTTGTTACAAGAAAAACAACCAGAAGATATAGAAGAGGAATGGTTACCAAGGATAAAACATTGGATAGAAAAATAGCCAGATCTAAAAAAATTATAAATCAGAAAAAGTAAAGTAAAAAAGATCTTAAGTTAGTTTCTCAAAGACTTATAGATAATGGAATATAGAGTATAGAAAACTTTTTGGTTGTAGAAAAAGATCAATGTAAAGAAATAAACAATTACAATTCAAGTAATATTCTAATAAATATATATACTGTATATATGATATGAAGATAATAGATATACTCATCATGGAAATAGATACATGATACTGAAATGACATAGATCAATCTTATATAAAAGTACACAAAAATATTAGATGAACAAGGAATATTAAATATAATAAAAGAATAAATTAGCTTAAGATGAATATATAATTGTAATGAAGGTTTAACCATAGACACTTTGTAGAATATCATTGTAAGAGAAAATCAGGAAAGGTACAAATAAGAAAGGGATTATAACCAGCAAGGAAGTTCTTTTAATGTTTGTGATGACAGAAAGTATATTGTTTTGTGTTAAGATTTTGTGTGGCTTGGATGATGGAATATAAGTTTGTATGTATTTTTAATTTTTGAAATTCAATAAAAAGTAATTTTTAAAAAGTAATTTACTGAACAGATGCCCTTAACAGATAACTGGTTTTCAATTCATTGCAGCTTTCAAAGTCTCTCTGTTCAGACTAAACTAGACATTGAACCAATAAACATATATATGAGCTAGGCTGCATCTAAGCTCTTATAAAAGGTATGGCAGATAGATGTGCCATTTGAAATTAAAGGAAGGACAACTGGGAAGGAGGAGATGAATCCTTATTCTGCCCATGCTGTCATGGGTATTGTTTTTCTCCTAGTGGGGCTCAGAGACCTCAATCCACTTGCACATTAATCCAACTTCTAAGAAGAGGAACCACCTGGGTCCAAGCTACTAGACACATATTAAAATGAATATGCTGAAAACATACCAATCTGGGGGGGGCTCCTGCTTCACAGGCAAAGTGATAGGAGAACGCTGGCGATCTCTGAATGCTGGCCGTTCCCTTCTGTTTTGGGGGGGTGCAGGAGGTGCTGGAGGCCCCGGAGGCCCTGGTGGACCAGGCTGCCAGTAAGGCGGATGAAACCCACCTTGTGGTGGACCAAAAGTAGCCCCATGCTGAAAGAGTAATGGAGTTCATTTTCCTTCACATAAATGCTATGCCCTCCCTATTTTTTAACATTTTGCTTCTCTTCAAAAAGTAAGCTAGGAAGAACAGGAAGTCACACACATAACCCCACAATCTCTACAAAATGTCTTCTGTTTTCTATTATGAATTTCAAGACTCCACATTTTGAAATGGAAACATTAACTGGGATCCAGGGCTATAAACAGGCACAGTGGGAGTTTTGTCTTTTGAAACTGAGAACAGTAGAGCCCCACTGCATGTTACAAAACTAGTTTCTGAAAGTACGCTCAGTTGAAAAGCAGTTTATAATGCATTCGAGCAACATACAGTAATCCCAAAGTACCAATCCAAGAAGTATTTTTGAACCCTAGCTACTTAAAAAAAACCAAAACCCAGATATCAGAATACTGTATTCCTTATGTTTTTATCCTTTCCAATGCAGTTACAAAAAGGAGTCCAAAAATTAAGTCTAACAAATACAATGTATAGTTTTCCTGTAACGAGTGAAGTATCATCCAGTTGTAGCAAGAACCAACCTAACAAGTTTATGTGCTTGAACTCACAGTATCGAACAATTTCCAAGCAAAATATATCTTGAAGACTTAAGTTAGCCAGAGCACATGATCTGTAATCAAAATCATCTGATAGAAAACTGATGAGCTAATCAGTAAAAATTATGTACAGGCATGAGACACAGTTCTTTTTCCTTTCTTTTAGTAAAATATTATTTAACTCAGGACAGCAACATAGATCACTTTCAAAAAAGGCAGCTGTGTTATAACGTCTTTTTCAGTGTGAAGTAGAAAAATGTTAGGACAGGGCAAATGAAGAGACCCAGGACCTTTGAGATTAAATGGTTTATTTTAAAATGGGGTTTTCACAAATATCAATTCATTCCTTCAGATGTGCTGGTAGAATGAACTGAGGCTGCATCTTTCTGCAGAAATAATCCAGGCTGACACCACTTTAACTCAATGCCATGGAATTCTGGGAACTGTAGTTTTGTGAGACATTTAGCCTTCTCTGTAAAAGATCTCTGGTGCCACAACAAACTACAATCCCAGAGTTCCACAGCACTGAACCATGGCAGTTAAAATGGTGTCAACATGAATTATGTCTGCCATGTGGATGCACCCTAAGCTAATAACCATGAAAACCCATGATAAAATAAACTTGGTTAGTCTCAAATGTCTCGCTAATTCACTTCACATACAACCTTTTCCATTTTCCAAAGACCAGAGTTGTCAGTCAATATGTTATCAAGCTTTAAAACCTCAATGAAAGCATGCATTTTGAACAAACTCTCTGAAGTTGTTGATGACAGTGCCAAACAGTAAGCCTACTGAAGCCATGGTACCTGGTAGATCAGCTGTTCTGTAATGAGTTTTATTTTATTTTATTCCCCCTCGCCCAACATTTCCTATACTTTAACACATCCAAATTAAATCTGCTAAATTCAAGTTGTAAAATGTATTGTGGACTGCTAGATTTAAGAGCTGAGTTGATTGCAACTGAGAACAGATTATTGTCAGCTTCAATTGCCTTTCTGTTGAGAGGAAAACCACTACAGCTACGGAGCATGCAGATGAAACCAAGCAGGTAATTTGAACTGTAGGCTAAATAGGGATCACTGGGTTGGCAACTGCTGGTGATAGGGGACTAAATGGCTCTCCCATGGGATCTTGGAGGGTCAGGACTCTACTTATTTTTTAAAAACTTTCTAAAAACTTTGTTTATCTAAGATTGCTTTCCCTATGGTTTGCCTCCCCAACAAGAAGAACTGATTAAAACAAAATAAGACAACGCCAGGAAGTCAATGCAGTGAAACTGCCACCTCATATATAGTAGGGCCATTTTTGGTACAATATGTCACTACAGATATAAAAATAAATAAAATGGAGGGAAGGGGTTGAGGGAGGCCCCCTGGAGAGATCACAACAGCCTTGGAGATTACACACTCTACATCAAGTCATAAATTTGTTTCTTTTTTGAAAAAATCATACTCTGTACTTGAAGGAACTGATGTTTGCATCCTGCATGGCAATGCCACCTTTAATTTCAGACTTATCAATTTGAGTAGTACATCTTTATGTCTGTTCAAAGATTCAGCTGAACAATCTACCAAATACAATATAGCTTGCAGTGTTTAAGTATTAAAAACAAACCAAGAAGGTTGACACTAAAGTTAACCAAGGGCAGAAAAAGATAATTTTCAATGTCTTATGTGTGAATAAATTTGAAAGGTGAGAAAGGGAGGGGGGAGAAATTAAATAAAACCCTACAAGAGTCAAACATCTCCACTAATGATGACTTGTTAGACAAAATGGCTCAAGGATGAATATCAATTACTTCATATTTGACAGCTGAATGCCTGACCATCTCTGAAATGCTACTTTTAATGGAAATTCAGAAAAATGTAGGCATACCTAAGTGGCACTGAAATGAATGGAACTCTTGATACCTAATCTCTTGATTACAACAAAGTGTTGCATTCATAAATGGGCACAAATGCTGTGTGTGCAACCATCCTCTCCATCTTCCTTCAATCTATATGCCCAAAGAAATGTTGCTCCCACCACTAACTGTTGCTCCCTCCACTAAAATGGGGTATTTCTGCATGCAGAGAAGCTCCCTGCATGCACTGGAACTTTCATATATACAGCTGAATGTCAGGTATGGGATGGAATTTTGCACAGTGTTGGGGAAATACAATGATTTCAAAATGGATTAAACATGTCTTGTTCTGTGCAGGAGTTGATTAATTGTTGATCCTTATATTATTCTTTACATTACGGATAGGCACACATCTTTGGCCATGAGCAGATTGGATCCAGACCATGAGAGAATTGGATCCACACCATTTTCTGTAACTGGAAGTGGAATTTCTAACATGAAATCACTTCCAATCACATGACTACTACTTCAGAGTGCCCCCCCCCAAAAAAACCAGCATTTAGGGGCAATAGAGCATTCCCTAAGACTATTTTTTGCTCCCTCCCCCACAAATGTATTCTAGCCAATTCATTTTAAAAGAAATTCTGGTTTGGGGGAGTCTAGACAGCCTGAGGGCCACACATAACATGCACATAGGGACTGTACACAGTCCATGGACTGCACAATTCCCACCCCTGCTTCACATACACTATACATAACTGTTTCCAAGAGTATAAACAGTGGACAAAAAGTCATCTTTATTCAGAGAATCAAACCAGTGAGATGGAAACAATCCATTCAATCATCTGGGCTGTATTCTTAAAAAGACCATTCCTACTTACAACATCTTTTGCTCATACTTTCAAACACTGTCCTCTCAGCTTTACAAAAAGCATATTGCACTGAAGAACAGGGAGCTATTTTAAACACCAAACAATAGACTCTGTTGTAGATTCTGTTGAAAACCGGCAATAGAGGAAGACCTCCATGGAAGGGACTCCACATGTTTACAACACTTAAGCAACAAATGCTTCACCTGATAGTCAAACTGGTTCACTGGCCCCATTGCAAAGTTATCTGGTGGTGGTCCCCCAAAGTTGTGATTATTCTGGTTAAACATATGCCTGTTGTCAGGGGCAAATTCCCCGCTGTCTTGACTGTTACTGTCTTCTGATGGAGGAACAATATCCATTGGCCCTGGGGCTGGAGGAATCCACGGTTGATCTGGAGGTGGATGAGGGGGTTGGTGGGGCATACTCCATTCTGTTTGGATTTAAACACAATTATGTTAACACCACACTTTTAACCAATCTGATTTTCTCTGTTACCTCTCTTTAGATTACCAAGCAGTTGATGCAAAACAAGCCATAAGAATAACTACACTAAAACCGTAATACTCATTTCATATTCAGACTATCATTGATACTCTTAAATTTATGTACAATAGCTTATCAGACTATCATATCTACCACTATCAGGAAAATGTTGTGTTGCATCACCTAAAATAAGCTAAGTACTGTAGTAATTGTGAACTCATAAAAGACTTGAGGAAAATTAGGGCAGGAAAGAACAGTACTGTCACCAAGAATTCATCCAAATATTCCCCCCAGGTCCTGTTCTTCCCTTGGCATGCATTAGTATCATTGTAATGAGATGGCACCCAAAAAGACAAACTTCAACTACAGATTTCCTCAGACTATAGCCTTTAAATAGCTTAATCAGCAAAACACACTAGATGTGGGACCTGAAAAATCCTTTATGTCTCTTGCTTTGGAACATACACTCCAATATCACGTGGAATGCAAAACTTTAAACAGCTTTCAGGCAAGATTAGCTTCCAGTTTCCTTACAAAGGAGATGAGCAAGATGTAAATCTAGGCTTAAAGCTAAAACCTGTCAGTAAATAAGGCTAACAACTCATCACCTAAGGAAAGCAAGGACTTATACTGACCACCCCTGATTTGTGAAAGTAGTTTAAAGATAACTGCATTTTTATTTGCAGTAAGTTCTGTTACAGCAGGGATGGGCAACTTCCTCTAGGGTGAACATTGTCCATGCTGTTGAGTTTGTGGATGCCCAGGGACTATGTATTTGCAGGTGTGCACACAAAGAAGCCTACGCATACACACACACATCCTTCCACAACACCTACAGTGGATTGCTGAAAGGGAGGTTTGGAAGTGGTAAGATACAAAAACAGAAAGGAGTATATAAAAAAAAACCACCAAACCTGGCTGCCACATTCTGTTGAAGTTTGGATCACTCTGAAAGTTACCATGGTTGTTTGGGCCTGGCTCCATTCCTGGCATCTCCTGGCCATTTGGCATCATCCCTTGCTGATCCACTACACCCTGCTGACCCGATGCTTCCCGCTGTGCAATCCATGCTTGAGCTAATGCAGCCCAGTCAATTTGACCTAGAATTAAAATTAGATTTTTAATTTATAGCTTCCCACAGCAGAATAAGGAAGATGCAATTGTAAAGCCCATGACAACAGCACTCCACATGAAAGTAGTACAGGTTCTCATGCAAATCCCTCACTTAGCACTCACGCTTGGCGTTCTTAACTTGATTTGCCCACTGTCCTGTGAGTACAGAACACCACAGTCTGATTTTTGCCATTTGGCAGAAGTGAAAGGCCACTCCCTTAGAATAATATACTGGGAAGGAGGCAGACCAGCTGGACTACGTACATCCATCCACCAGAGAAAGAGCAATTACAAGAAGCTCCCTCACATCTTGGCAGAAAAACACCTGTAAGAATTTTAGAACTAATTTTGTTTGTTTCTCCACCCCTCTTCTAATCCCTTCTCCTTTATGTCTTTTACACTGTAGGCCTTAGGGGTATTACTGATGCTTTCAAGCTTGTCTCAGGGTCCTTTTCAGCTAAAGTGTGTGGTTAAAAATTCTTTAAACAATTATAACTGGAAGTACTAACATATTACACAATTACTTTATTATTTCCCTTATACAGATGAATTGTAATACATCTGTAAATGTTATGGAAGGCAGTTTCATGGCACCTATCCCACAAATAATCACTAGACACAGGCTGCAATCTTTTGAAAATCAACACAGAAGTAAACCCCACTGAACAAAGTGCAACTTCTCAGTCTTAAAATCTAAAACATTTTATCATCAGATGCAGCTGATAAACTAGGCAGTAATGCCATAATGCCAAAATAAATTGTAGCATTGTTTAAGCTGCTAAAATACTCTCTGCTGTTAACAAAGGAATGGGCCAACACAATTACCCACCCACCTGGAAAAGGCTGCAGTCAATGCCTAAATACAACTGTTAGTCCCTAACTAGTCAACCCATTAAATCAATGGAAACATGGTGGGTCAACAATAATGTAAGTTCCATTGATTCAGTAGGTCTACTTTAGCTGGAACTAAATCAGATTTAGACTTAGATTTTAGTGCACTACTCTTTAGATAGTACTTCTTATATGATTACAATGGTCTCTACAATGATACTTTTTAAAATTTTACTTAAGAAAGGAAAAGACAGAGGATAAAGGTCAACACATAGCTCAGAAACTGGAAATCAGTGCATTACACTAACTTCAAATTTAAGTCTGAAAGTCTGGACTTCACCTGAGGAAGGATTTCCTTCAGCAATCATGCTTCACCTCTCTATTTTGATCTAATGGATATTCATTGGCCAAGGGCAGACACCGCACTGTACAAAGATTCTAACAATGCTAGTATTTGTAAAAGATGGCTGAGTCTTAATAAGTTTAACCCAAGGATTTAATAAGGTTCAGAACTGTTCAAAGACAACCCTGGTTATTTTGGGGGGTCAGTTTTTAACTTGTATGTTTGTTTGTTGTTGTTTGTTGTTCTGTTTTTTAAATATTGCATTGAATTTAATACTTTTTTAAGCAAAGGAGGGTACCAGGGATTTTATATGTTTTGTATTTTTAACTTTGTTAGCCGCCCCGATTGTTCTCAGAGGGGCGGGATACAAATAAAATTTATTATTATTATTATTATTAGTAGTAGTAGTAGTAAAAGACCTCATGCTTTAGAACAATGATTCCCAAACTGTGCCCTTTAAGAGATTTTGGACTTCAGCTTCCAGAAGCCTCAGCCATGTTCGCCAATAGTCTGGGATTCCGGGAGCTGAAATCCAAAACCCCTTAAAGAGCACAGTTGGGGACTACTGCTTTAGAAGAATAATTTTAACAGACTACAAGTGATTCCCTACCTGAATGCAGCAAGATAAAAATCAAAAGGTGGAAAACACTGAGATTAGCTATATGCTTTTTTATGATGGTGTATTTTAGTTCATCAGTGCAAATTTTTCAAGACAGATGAGAGAATAATGCCCTAGATTAATTCCTAACACTCAGGTTACTATGTTGGCTTTTGTCTTGTAAGCACCATTTTGGCTGTTTACTTACTTGGATCTTGCTGGTGCTGAAAGGACTGCATCCATTGCTGCTGGTTCAAAGGCCACTGTTGCCAAGGCTGCCCACCTTGATCCCACATCTTTAGTTCTTTATATATTCTATATTTAATCAAAAATAACATTGAATATTTGAGTTGAAGCTTCATGTGTTCTGCAGCATTCAAATCTACACAGCAACATTTAGACCATTCAAAAGGTACTCAGGCTATAAACAAGTTACATTTCCTCAATTATTACTTTAAAAAGGCTTCATACTATATCCCTTTTGTCCCAATTCCCAGTAGCATCCAAAAGCACTTATATTCTTAAACAACTTAAGATGTAGGACTGCCATTAGGAGAACGGCAAAGCCCAGTGTATTTATAGAACTGCACACTTTCAACACCCTGGTAACTTTAGAAATCAAGTGGATAATATTACCTAACTATCCACAGGTCTTCCTGTCTGAATCCATGAAACTGAGAAAGTTTCATGCAAGACAATAAAAAGCACATTAGAGGGAAAATACATTATGCTGTAATTATTACTAAAACAACTGTCAAACTGTAAGTAACACTTTTCAGTTTAAAGAAACCCTACGTTGTGAAAGAACTCCCCAAAAGACACAGAGAAAGTTACCTCACTGATCATCATCCGGCAAGAAATGTTTTCTCAAAACATACTGAGTAATTCAAAAGAACAGTGTAAAAGTAAAGCTGTAATTGGTTTTGCACCATCCCTTTTGAATCACTCTGTACTTTTGACTTTCAGAGAACTAAAAACAAAATGAACTGAAGCAACAGGATGGCCAATCTTAATCCTGGTCACGATACTCTGGAGTATTTTGTCTGCAAGCTGCCCCATCTTTCCCCCTTTACTTACAATTTCTGCAGGTATGGCAGGCGACTGTCTACACATGCCCTCGTACCAGCTGCTCCCTCAGAGGCCAGAAATGAGGGGCTCAATGTTAATCACACAACTGAGCACCTCATTCTGATCACAGGGGAGCAACCTGAGCTGGTGGCAATGGGTGGCGCAGCAGGACGCTGTATAGGCAGTTGCCTGAGATTGCTGCAGAGTGCTTTGGATCTTCCCAGAAGATCTGAAACAAAACACAAGTCTTTTACATTCAAGATAAGGGAACAATCGTCCCAATTCCCTGTGGAACTGTCCTTCCCATATTTAGACAGTCCTTAGTCAAACTGGGCCTTTGGCCCTGCATCATCTGGAGAGGGCGATGCGAGGGGGGTGCGCTGCAAATGGCCCATGTAAAACTCCCCATGAAGAGAACACTTTAAAGTCCAGCCAGAAGGGGGAAGTTAGCATGAGGTTACAGGTTGTTATCTCTTTGCACTGCAAGTTCAACAGCAGTAACCACCATGTAAAATACCACAGCAGGCATCCCAACATACAGGCAAAAGTTGCACAGAATAACCTCTGTTTCGATAAATACGTTAGCAAGAGTTACTCTGTGAGTGCCATGAGAAAGATTATAGAAACCTGTGTTGTCAATTTCACAAACAAATTAATAAAACAAGAAGGAACATGTTGGATTCACAGTCATAAACCAAGCAAATACATGCTATACAGTACTGGTGAAATATTTACCGCTACCAACCCCATTATCCTGCATTCATTTATTGTACAGTTTTGTATTGCCTCTGGGAGAAACACAAGATTTAATGAATTTCAAAAGGAAGGAAGCTCCAGATCTGGGAATGCTACTTTTACTGATAAGTAGAAGGCACCACTGAAAGGAAACTAAAGGAATAAAACAGAAGTGCAAAAGGGATCACACCAGGCCCATTTTAGAAACAGAGATCTCCAACTGAAAGTATCTGTTGCATTCAGGAATACCAAGCACATATCCAGCAAAAGTAATTTACGACCGCTGTAAGATCACTATAAATCCCCAGATTCATTCTAACCAAGATGCCTAAGAGCAGTATCACTCCCCCCAAAAGACAAATTTTGATACTCTTTACTCAGTCTGGAACAACAAAACATCACATGGATACTCTGAAACAGCTCTGTCAGTTTCTAAAACAATAGTTCTTCTATACCCAACTGAATGTGTGACTCAGCTTAAAAAAGAAAACAATTGCTAACTGAAAAACTTAGAAAAAACGTTTTAAGAAATACGTTTTGCATGCTCACAAATACAGAAATCTCTGGAATGATAAAACATGACTGCATTTCTTAAAATTCTATACATGTGGTCATTAGCAGCGAAAACTACTTGAAGAAATAGCTTTCCATGTTTCAGTATGAACTGGATGAACCAGCTGCTCCATGCCAGTCTACTGGCCACAGAGATCATCATCTGAAGCTCTTCCCAGATAACCTTAATGTCTAAAGCAAGGTAAAGGCAACCATGGAGAGAAGCTTTTTAATAAGCATGTAGGCATTTCCCTGTGGAATGTAATCCCCAAGGCAACTCACCTGGTGCAGCCATTTCACTCCATAGGCCTTTTAATCCTTTGTTCAGTGCTAAGTGGTTTATTATCCTCTGAGCTTTTATTTGCTATATTTTGCCAGTTTCACAATGTTGTTGTTGTTAACTACCTGAATCGCCCTCAACCCATGGCGATCCTGTGGATGAGACATCTCCAAGACCCAGTCCTCCACTGCTCTGCTTAGTTCCTGCAAACTCATACCTGTGACCTCCTTAACAGAGTCCACTCATCTAGCATTCCGCCTTCTTCTCTTTCTACTCACATTTCTTAGCATTATTGTTCTTTCCCAATGTCTTCTCTTTCTACTTCCCTCCACATTTCCTAGCATTATTGTTCTTTTCCAATAAGTCGTGCCTTCTCATGATGTGGCCAAAGTTTTGTCATCTTGGCTTCCAGGGAGATTTCTGGCTTGATCTGCTCAAGGACCCGTTTGTTTGTCTTTCTGGCTGTCCATGGGATCCTTAGCACTCTTCTTCAGCACCACATCTCAAATAAGTTGATTTTCCTCCTATCCTCTTTCTTAACTGTTCAGCTCTCAAATCCATACATAGCAACAGGGAAAAGAATGGCTTGTACAATTCTAACCTTTGTGAACAGTTTTATATCTATG
Organism: Sceloporus undulatus; assembly: GCF_019175285.1. NCBI lineage: Eukaryota > Metazoa > Chordata > Lepidosauria > Squamata > Phrynosomatidae > Sceloporus > Sceloporus undulatus. Next base: position 117,058,451 of record NC_056522.1, on the reverse strand, counting down.
CATTTTAGAATCTTTTCTAGTTCTTGCATAGTCACTTTCCACATTCCTAATCTTCTTTGGATTTCCTGACTGCAATCCCTATTTCTATCAATGTTTGAACTTGGGTATGAGAACTCTTTTACTACTTCTATTTCTTCACTGTCTAAGTTGAATTTGTCTAGCTTTTCCATTGTCATTATTTTAGTTTTCCTTATGTTTAACAGTAGGCCTGCCCTTGCACTTTCTTTGCACTTTCAATGCTGCTGCCCCATTATTTATTATTTGAATTTATTTTTATTATCCCCATCATCATCATCATCATCATCATCATCATCATGTAAAGTGCCATGGAAATGTTATCTGGTGTTGAAGGTACATAAAATACATCTTAGAAATGATTCAATAAATAAAACAATGGATACAAGACCCACAAAAAATTTTTTTAAGGTGCTAGTGCTGTACCACAAATGAACACTCACAACTTCATGTACTGTTGTTTTTGTTTTTTGTTTTTTGTTTTTTTAAAAAGAGTAGTCTATAGCAGTTTAAACTTGCACAAAAGCTGTTGGGGCTGCAACAGTCAAAAGTCTGAGAAAATAGTCAACAATGAGAGATGACAGAAACTGCAGGCCAACATCTGGTGGGCTACAATTTGCCCACTCCAGCCTACGCTATTAGGCAAATGTAATATGTAAACAAGAATGCATGATCAGTTGGATCTACCAGGCCAGTTAATTGGAGAATGTAATTTACTGGACTATTGCTGCCCTTAGTGCCCCTCATAAAGTCTGTATAGTGTCTGTCTTCTATCCTGTTCCCAGCATATAACTTAAAAGAACAGCATGTTTTTTCTAATATCATTAGGTTTAAAATCTAGAAATGAAGTAACATCCTAATTATTCATACATTTAGACTTGTTCAGATACTCACTACTGCAGTTTGAGATTTTTTAAACAATTTTTTTAAAGAAACAGAAACTGCAGCTAATAGTTCTTAGACATAGATGAAAAGCTACTTCGCTGTCTTTTTGCAGGCACAGGTTAAATCTCCCTTATCCAGAATTCCTAGATCCAAAATATCCCATAAACCAAATATTTTTTCAGAAGTGGCTGAGATAGTGACCCCTTTGCTTTCTGATGGTCAAGTATACATAAATTTTGTTTCAGGCACAAATATATTTAAAATACTGTATAAAATAATATTTATATAAAAGATAAATATTGTGTTTAGATTTGGGTCCCATCTCCAAGACATATCTTATTATGTACATACAGTCCGCCCTTAGCTTACGCGGGGGATCCATTCCGGACCCCCCAGTGTAAGCCAAATACCGCGCAAGTGAATGGGGCTCGTGATGTGGCGGTGCGGCAGCGCACACTCCATTCAGATGAATGGAACGTGCCACTCCTTGCGCCTCTGTATGACATAGGCGCACTGTACATGCAAATACAAGTATTCTGAAATTCAACAAAATTCAAAACACTTCTGGTCCAAGCATTTCAGATAAGAAAGACTCAAACCTATCTTTTTAAAAATGTTACACTAGAAGTTTTAAGTCTTTTCTTCAACATTATTACTGTATTTCATATACAGTGGTACCCTGGGATACGAATTACCCAGCTTACGAATTTTTCGGGATACGAAAAAATCCCATAGGGATTTATTGTTTCGGCTTACGAAGGTTTTTTCGGGTTACGAAAAAACCTCGGCGCTATTTTCCGCCACCGGAGGGCAGCAGAGAGCTATTTTTCCATTAGCGCCTATGGCAATTCAGGTTACGAAGGTTTTTCGGGTTACGAAATTAGCCGCGGAACGAATTAATTTCGTAACCTGAGGTACCACTGTATTAGAAACTTTGTTGGTTCAGATAATTTCTAAAGATATTCTAGCTACCATTGTAACATAACTATAAAACTTCATTCTACAGTACTTAACTTTTAACTCTTTTCCTTAAAAAAAGAAGTTTCCTAAATGGGATATTTTCCAGTTGTTTTTAGAATCATAGAATTGTAGAGTTGGAAGAGACCACGAGGGCCATCCAGTCCAACCCCCTGCCATGCAGGAACTCTCAATCAAAGCATCCCCAAAAGATGGCCATCTAGCCTCTGTTTAAAGACCTCTAAGGAAGGAGACTCCACTACACTCAGAGGGAGTTTGTTCCACTGTCAAACAGCCCTTACTGTCAGGAAGTTCCTCCTAATGTTGAGGTGGAATCTCTTTTCCTGGAGCTTGCATCCATTGCTCTGGGTCCTAGTCCCTGGAGCAGCAGAAAACAAGCTTGCTCCCTCCTCAATATGACATCCCTTCACATTCTTAAACAGAGCTATCATATCACCTCTTAACCTTCTCTTCTCCAGGCTAAACATCCCCAGCTCCCTAAATCGTTCCTTGTAGCGCATGGCTTCCAGACCATTCACCATTTCTGGTGTACTTCTCCTTTCTCTTTTTGCAGGAAAGTACCTAAACACAAGATGATTTGGCATTCCCACCTTCTGTTTTTGCTGTATACCAGGGTGGGCAACTGTGGACCACATTAACACCTAGAAGACCCTGGAAGGCCACACCTGCTCCTGCAACACTGATGGAAATACCACAAATCAAAATACAAAATTGCCCTCTAACACTTCTAGGACACATGGGGGCATTTTCATGTTTTATGTTTCAAAAAAAGGCCAACCCTGTCCCTAAATTGGCTGCTGCCCCCCACAAAATGTGTGGAAATGTACCCCATCTCTCTAGTAGAAATTTTGGAGCATTTCAGGGCAAATAAATATTTCTGAACATTTTTACTAAATTTGTTTTTGACTCGTAGGAGGCCTCCAAATGTGGTGGAAAATGAACGTTGGTACTTACCCATGATAAGTTCATTTCCAGCAGACAAGGGTCCTAACATCCTGTATTCTGGGTTAGCTCCTCCCAATTTGCTCCTGTAGGCAGGGACTATAGAACAAAGACCGGCCCCCCTATTTGGGAGGAGCTAGCCCCCCTGTGCCTCAGTTCCTTGATTTTGCTTTACTACTCGCTTGGCTTGTTATTGGCTTGTTAATGCCATCCGCACCCACCTATGGTGCACCTGAAGGCATGTTGCCGGGGGGGGGGGAGAGAGATCTGGGAAAGCCTATGGGCCTCCGTTTTGCCCACCCCCGCTTTATATTATTTCCAGGGTGAAAAGATCCACACACTAATCTAAGGGATAGTTAGTTTCTTTTTGATAAAGAGTTAAAGTGCAGTACTCACACTGACCTGTGGATAAGTCAACCCAAGTTTCTGGCATCAATTTTTTTACGTACATTTCTAGACTTATGCATGCGTATATACAGTATGCGGGTGTAAGCTAGACTCAACAACCATGTAACTGTCTCATATTCACATCTGCAGTTGTGGCAATGGTGCCACAACTGCAAATGCCCATGAAACCCATCTTAAAAGCCAGTAAGCCAGTAAGAGTTTTAAGATGATGGCAAGCAGGCATTGCAGGATGATGTGAACAGTTCCATTCAGGAAGATGTGAACAGTTCACGGTGCAAGGAAGAGTTGCAACCAAACCCTGCAGGCATCCCTGCCACTATTCCTCAAAACCAAATAGATGGCTGACCGGCTTTTAAGGTGAAATATCAAATCCAATCACTGGATTCCTTGCTTGCACAAGCATTTGCATGACTTCAGACAACTCTTGGCTTCATGATGAGAGGTTCTGCTTCTACTAGCTGTTCCTCAAACATCTAGACAGCTCTCAGTTGATCTTGCAATTAGTATCGTAACACCAACAGCTACCATTACATTAAATACCACCCAATGGTTTCACAAGTGAAATAACCCACTTTTTCTCATTTGTTTTCACATGATGTGTTCTGTTTTCCTTCTAAGGATATCTTAGAATCTGCATCCTTTCATATGTTGTAGACACTTAGCAACTGGAGCTTTCAGTACTGAACTTATTATACACACATTAACATGTCAACACACCCTGATGCATGTAGGTCTCACAACACTGATGGGAATACAAGAGGATACAGATTGGGTTGCAATTACATGTATATTGTTAGTACAACAGCACATATACATTCCTATGTACAACACCAAAGGCTTCAAAGGAGTCTCTTCCTCAAATGAACAAGTGCAGTGAGTGACTGAAGAGTAAGCCTTCCCTCAGTGCTGGCCCTTAGGAGGTTTGCCTGGCATCTACCTCAATCACTTCTACACCAGGGATAGACTTTACTTTCTCTGACTTGTTAATTGTCTGTGCAATTGAGCAATTGCAAAATTGTTCAAAATTGTGCAAAGGAACAATTGCTGGATATGTAATGGGAAGATAGGAACCATGTATCACATGTGGTGGCAATGTGATAAAGTACAAACTTACTGGGAAAATATACATAACGCAATCCAGGAATTATTGGAAAACCTGGAGCTGGAGGGCAAGTGGGTTCAGGGACAATGTCCTTCCTATGCCTACAAGTATGAGATGGTTTTAAATTACTTCAAAAAAGATATACTTTACATCAACTTCCTTATTTTAATGAATATTTTAATTAATAGCATATTTGGTCTACTGCAATGTTCCCTAGGAAATTTTTACACTCAACAAACACAAACCAGCAGGTGCTAAGAAAGTCAACTGTCAGTTACCTGGTTCAAATCTCACAGCCAAGAACTTGGTGCATAGTACAAATCCACAGATTTTTTTTATCCATGGATTCAAGCATCCACACCTTGAAAATATTCCCCAAATATGTACTGTATACACTCGACTATAAGTCAACCTAATGTATAAGTCGAGGGCAGGTTTTGGGGACAAAATTATGGATTTGGCCATGACCCATGGATAAGTCAAGGGTAAAACTTGGAGGCTCCTCGAACCAAACCCCAGTGGATACCAAGGGCACACTGTATTAGGCAAAGTATAGCCTTCTCTCCTGTCCAGTGCTCCTCTTCAATGTCAGAACGATGCTCCCCTGTATTACAAAAATCCAGCAGGAAGAATTACTGGGACATTGTATGCAAAGCCACTTGAAGACTGAAGTAACCTACCTGAAACCTTAATTCCCCTGCCCACCAAACACACTTCAGGCACAAAATCTGATACTGATATTTTGAGGACAAATAATCAGAAAGTTTCACTTGGTACACATGTTTTTCTAGCATGATACTTCTGCTTGCAAACATATCTCCTTTCACGTATCTCCCTTTTATTTATTTTATTTATACCCCACCCTTCTTTCATCTTAAAATTCATGGTGAAGCACAAGAGGTTCCCAAATTATCTCTTCTTCGTGTGCTAATGGATCTCGGGCCTGTTTAACTTCAGCAAAGTGGCTATGTCGTGTGTCCTCAGATCATGATGAGATGCAAGACTCATTTGGGGTTGCTGTAAAGACCATCAACATGCTGCAATCTTGTTATCAGATATGCCCTTGCACACAATCCGCGTGGTCAAAATGCAATTTTCAACAGGAGTACCACTTGCACAAAAATGATGAAATTACCAACTGTCTTAGAAGCCAAATCAGGATACTGCTATAATGTCATTATACAGGTTGAGCTCCCTTATTTGGAATTCAAAATCCAAAGTGGGTGGCTGAAATAGTGACATGTTTGACTTCTGATAGTTCAGTGTACAAACTTTGTTTCATGCACAAAGTTATTAAGAATATTGTATAAAATTACCTTCAGATAATGTGTATAAGGTGTTTACGAAACATATATGAATACTGTCTTTAGATTTGGGTACCATTTCCAAGATATCTCATTATCTATGTATATGCAAATACAGGTACAGTGGTACCTCGGGATACGAAATACCCAGGTTACGAAATTTTCGGGATACGAAAAAATCCCATTGGAAATCATTGTTCCGGGTTACGAATGTTTTTTCGGGTTACGAAGAAAATTTTTGGTGCTTTTCAGCGCTTTTTCGCACGAAACGCGGCTTTTCCCCATTAGCGCCTATGGCAATTCGGCTTACGAAGGCTTTTCGGGTTACGAAAGCGGCCGCGGAACGAATTACTTTCGTAACCCGAGGCACCACTGTATTCCAAAATCCAAAGCACTTCTGATCCCACACATTTCAGATAAGAGAGGCACAAAATGTAATTGTGACTTGGTTTGATAGTACAAATCTGTATGTACAATGCTGTTCCTGGGTATTTGGGCTGCAAATCTTAGGACTATTGATACCATAACAGTAAATTAAACAGGATAATTTCTTGCCCATTTCCACTACACATAACTGAATAAAAACTGTGTAGAGTACTTCCACACAAATATTAATAGGATATTCACATACTGAACTCCTATTTCCATCATGTTATATGGGGCTAAATTGAATTAACTGGCATGTCTCTCTAACTACAGAACCAAAAACCACATTTATCTTTGCTTTAAAAGGGCTAGGGAAGAACTTGGTATCACTGTCAGATCTTAAAATAAACAGGAATATTCCAGCTGCAAGCTGTGAACAGGGATCAAAAACCTATTGAGATTCCTAGTTAGATATTTAGGTCTCAAAGAACTAGGTCTTTAAACAACCCCACTTTGCTAAATCTCAGGAAACCTGCCACACTATTTCAGTTCTAGATTTTTAGAAAATCATGTTATTAAAGCCCAAAAGTTCAATAGTGTAAGAAATGGAAAATCAAACATATTGACGCCTCAGACCATTGCCATGGGAGCAATCAGAAGATACGATACTGGCTGCTTTACTATGAAACATTTTCAATGAAGAGATAATCTTCAGGCATGCAACCATAAACAAAGAAACCCCTAAGTACAACTATGAAATGCCAAAGATCTCATTGGTACATCAATGGACTGCATATATTCTGTATACATAGCCTAACAACCAGTATTCTGTAGCGGACAGAATGAGGAAAGCATTTGGTTCATTCCTTCATGACCCTTAGAAATAAATCCTTAGATTCATCTGTCTTTAAGCCTTACCTACTTCAGAGAACTGATATAAGGGCAAAGCAGGAAAAATCCTATGAATGGTGGCCCAAGCTCTTTGGAAGAAGGATGTGGGAAGTACAATAATTACACAGTGCAAAGTCAATAATTTAAGCAATATGCACACAGTGCATTCCTCTAACCCAGTGCTTCGTAAAATGTATAATGTAGAGGACTGGCAGGGTCCATCCCCTCCCCCCATGTACCAGGACTGACATATTTGTATGCACTGACTACAACAATTTCTTTCATTCCTGGAAAACTGTCAGGGACTGGCAGCCCATAGCTCACAGACTGGTACTGATCCAGATACAACCACCGAGTAGCACTCCTCTAACCTCTATGAAATTATTGAACCTGTCAGTAATAAGTTTTTCAAATAAACTTCATGTATTAATCTAATCAAGGCATCTCTGAATCTGTTTAAGAACCAAAAGTTACAGAAGTAGTTAAAACAACAAAACAGCCTCTGAATTCCCACTAGGTATTTCTCTGAGAAACACTGGATGAAAATTACACTATGAGGAGCTCATGAATGCTTCTGGGCTGAATTATATGGTACTTGTTTGTACCCAACAACATCTCTGCAAATAGGTCTACAATGGTCACTAGCCCTCAAAAATTATTAGACTCCTGTCTGCACACAAGAAACAAACATGTACCAATAATCTAGCCTGTGAGGGGGAAATATCCATACACAAGCAACTAGGCAAGTGGTTTCTTATGAACATGGAAACACACCCTACAATCAATCCAGTATAACTTCCTAGAAGTGTTGTTATCACTCAGTTGACACAAATGATGAAAAACTCCCCAGCTACAGCATACTGGGATTCTGTAATTCTGTACAACCCTTCAGTGGGATACCAATGTGTATTGCTGGCAGTCAGAATACTACTCTCCCTTTTAATATAAATAAACTTAAGAACACTCCTATCAAACCAGAGGAAAGATCTATCATCTAGTCCAGGATCCTGCCCCCTTCATATACTCAGCTTGATCCTTCTTCTAAGCTGCTAACTGTGCTGTGGAGAGAACACCTCTTCCTTGCCAGTGCCTTAATTGGGATTTCAGTCTGCAAAGAGATCTTGCAGCACCTTTGATACTAATTGTGTGAAAGAAGTTGCAGCACAAGCTTTTGTAAATGTGGTCTACTTCCTCAGATGCATGGAGTGACCTGACTAGGACAGTGGTGCTGTCCAATTCAATCAAGGAGAGCACAGCCCTAGTCCACAAGACCTGATGACAGGGTGACTTGGAGGCCTCTCATTCATAGGGCCTCCATAAAATCAAAGCTGACTTGACAGCAGTCATTAACAATTAGCAGCAACAACCACCTCTCTGACTAATCAATCTGCAAAGGGATCTTGTAGCCCCTCTGATACCAACTGAAAGAGAAAAGTTGATTGCATGAGCTGTTGTAGATCCATGGGATAAGAGTGGAATGCCCAGGCAAATATATAAGTAGGCTGTGTATGGAAACATTCATAACTCTTTGACTAAGATTGCCATTATATGCATGTTTAGTCAGAAATGTTGTTGCTGCTGCTGTGTGCCTTCAAATCATTTCTGACTTATGGCAACCCTAAGACGAACCTGCCATAGGGTTTTCTTAGCAAGATTTGTTCACAGATTTGCCATTGCCTTCTCCTCAGGAAACTGAGAGAGTGTGACTTGCCCAAGGTCACCCACTGGGTTTACATGGCTGCATAGGGAATCGAATTTTGGTCTCCAGAGTTGTAGTCCAACACTTAAACCAGTGCACCATGCTGACTCTCACACATAAAGAGTCCTATGAGCATTCCCACACAGCCTGCTTATCTGGCTTAGGTCCTGGCTATTTGGCAAACCGTATTTCCCTGTATAATAAATAATAAATAAATAATTTTTTATTTCTATCCCGCTTTTTGCCAGGCAATCAAAGCGGCGTACAACAGGTTAAAATACATCCATATATACATATATATGGATATATGTATATGTATGAGCCGGCCTGAGCCTGACATCATCAAGCGAGGCCCTTCTCTTCGTCCTAATACTGTCACAAGCATGACTAGCGGGGAAGCAAGAAGCAAGAGTCTTCTCAGTGGCTTCCCAGGGAGGCCTGAAAGGCCCTGTCCTTGTTGTCCTTCCGCCACAGGCATTTAAAACAGAAGGTTTTTAAAGCATGGGCTGGATTGTTGTATTGCTTTAAAGTATTGTTAATGGTTTTACTGTTTACATGTATTTTATTAACATATAATTTGTTTTAATATTGCAATAATTTAAATCTATTTCAATGTTCCATTTCTGTATGATTTTGTTTTGCTTTTTAATGTTGTGAGCCACCCTGAGTCCCAGTTTTGGGGAAAGGGCAGGATCCATAGGTTTTTGTGGGTTTGGGGGGCTATGAGGCCGTGTTCTGGAAGAATTTATTATTCCTAACATTTCACCATTAGCTGTGGCTGGCATCTTCAGAGGACGCTGGCATGGAAGGGAGTGGTGTGTGTGTGTGTGTGTGTGTGTGTGTATACACTGATAGTTGAGGGAAGCACTTTGCATGTTAATCTGTGTATTGTTCTGTTGTTGAATGGCAAGGCCTCAGGGCTTCTAATTAATTAAAGCAGACAATAGATCATTAATTAAGACATCCTTGCCATTTAACAATACACAGAACAATACACAGATTGACATGCAAATCTTTTCCTCTCAACCGACAGTGTGTTTGTGTGTACAGATATGCATCCCACTCTCTTCCATGCCAGCATTCTCTGGAGATGCCAGACACAGATGCTGGTGAAACGTCAGGAAGAAACTCTTCTAGAACATGGCTACATATATAGCCTGGAAAACCCACAAGCAAGGGCTTCCCCAGACTGCGCCTGGGAGCCTTTGGAGGGGCGTATAAAGCGCCGGAAGAACCGCCTGCCCGCCTGGCGCCCAACTGCGCCAGAACCCTCTCTCAGTCTCTTTATTATCCCTCCGAACCTTGCGGGCAGCGGCGGCGGCGCATGCGCACTAGAGTCCCCGACTGGGCCCAGTCCGAACCCTCCTCGGTACTGGCGAGCGTGTGGCGCATGCGCACAAAGGAGTGTTGGGGGGCCATCGAGGAGTGTGCCCCCGACCGTTACAGAAAGGGGGAGGAGTCACCCACCCGCCTCCTTCCGCGGCCATTCCTCACGTCCGCGGCCTCTCCGCCGCCCCCCCCCCCCCAAATCCGCCCCCTCAGACTACAGCGCTCAGCCCCCGAGGGCTTTAGCCTCGCCCGGCCTCCGCAGGGACCGAGACTCACCTTCGCCGCCCGCTTTCCCTTCCCCACAAGCGGCGGCACTGCGGCTGCCTCCCCGGTCTCCCCCAGTCTCCCTTTCGCGAACCACACAAAATGGCGTCCGCTGTCCCTGCCCCGGAAGCACAACTACGTCACTGAGGCCCGGAGTTGACAGAGAGAAGCCTTCCCCTCTGAGCCCGGACGCCATCTTTACTAAGGGCAACACACCCCCTCCGTGAAATAGAAACAGAGCCGTTACACTTAAGGAAAGGCTCGGGGGTGGGGTAGTTCGAAGCACCGCGACCACTGGCTGCTCACGAAGTGGCTGATGAGAAATACATGGAGGGATTGCCTCACTTCCCATTAGGAATGAGGGGCTTTGCGTCTGAGGGAGTGAAAGCAATGAGGGCTTATATGTGCATGGCGAGATTCAAAGAGCACTCAGGGCCCTCACACTCCTGACAGAGGGAGGAGTGCTTTTTCATTGCGCTTGTAGTGTAATCGCAGCCTTATTTTTAAACCTCGGAGCGCCATCTTTATTTAGGGTTTACAGTGAGGAAGCGCTTCTTCTTCTGGCGCCATCTTGAGTAAGGGCATGACGCCCTCCACTTTTCGTTCGCGAGGCGTCCCTCCCTGCGCCTTACTGCAGGCCGTGGCGCATGCGCATTTCCGACTTGAGGCCTGAGGCGTTTCTAATCTCCTGCTCCTCGGGCGGCAGTGACGTCACACTCCTCCCATTCAGGAATCAGGAGGATTCATTCCCAAGGATTCAATACAGAGCCCTCAGGAATGCTTCTTGTTTGGGCTAATGTTAATTAATACCCATAAGTCCCACATTGAGACACAAACAACTCGCAGAGTTAAAATGATCTCTCTTTTAAATTACATTTAAATTAAATGCAAAGCCTAAATGGACTTCCCCTGAGTTAAGGCCAGTCTGCTGACAATAAGGGAATGCTACTTCTGCAGTCTTTCACAGGAAACAATACCTGTCAGTGGCCAATTGTGTGTGTGTGTGTGTGTGTGTGTGTGTGTGTATATATATTACTACAATATGTTTAGGTTGGGAACCACTCTTCATCTATCTTACTGGTATCTTCTTGGTTTAATAAAGCCGTTAATTGATCCATTTCTGACACTCCATTATGTAATTCTAAGTAACCGGTCGTCTATAGTTGGAAAGTCTTGTTTTTATTTGCTGGACTATTTTCCCCGACTGTTTTTTGAGTGTATATGGCAAATAGCAGGAATTTGAGGAAACTGGTTGCGACTTTTTGACAGTGTCCTTGCCAAGCATAAAGCTGTAAGAGGCGAAGAGATATTTTGTAGCCTCACTTGCCCTCCTACAACCATTAAATAATGGCCACGGAGGGGATGCCAACGGCAGGAAGGAAAACTGTGTGTCATGAGGGTTGCTGAACAAAGGCAGTGCTGAATGCCTGCTTTGCAAGGACCATAAAAAGGTATCTATGCAGGCATAATGCCTCTGTATGTCACCAGCAGGATTCCAGTATCCGTCAATAAAATGCCTACCTTGTAAGCCAAATTATGTGTTGATGTTGCAACAAGATGTGACTGGATGACTAAAATGTCCCTTTTCCATGGCTGGGGGTTGGAGGCAGAGAGTGCTGAAAACCCTCAAGAGCACTTTGCCTTTCTGACTTTCAAGGGCAGGGCAGTGTTGCAATTTTATCGCAAAAGGACCACAAGTGTGAAAAAGACGAAGGAGGACAAGTCAGTGAAGAGATGGAAATACCTCATCAGGGACAGCAAGGGTGCTACATGAAAGTACTGTAGAAAGAAACAATCTACCAACCAGGCGGGAGCTGTTTGACAGTGGGATACGCTGCCTTTGAGGGTGGTGGGGTCTCCTTCTTTGGCGGTCTTCAAACAGAGGCTGGATGGCCATCCGTCGCAGGGAGTGTTTTGACTGTGTATTCCTGCATGGCAGGGAGTTGGAAAGGGTGGCCCTTGTGGTCTCTTCCAACTCTGTGATTTCTAATCAAGGACAGCAACTGCAGATTCAAGTCTTACCTCTGAAATGGGCATAGCTCAAGCTATTCTCTCAGTTTCCTTCCTGTAAAATCTATAAATAAAACCATGAGCTCCAGTGGATGGATAGAGATAACAAGAAAAAACTGCTGCTATTCTTGTGCTGACCCCCATCCTCACCCTGGAGTTACACGGGGCTGAATCTCCTACCCCAAAGTCAATAGTGAAGCATGCACCATATTATTTGTGGTCTGAAATTAATTTTTAAATTTTTTCTCTAGGGATATTGTTACATAATTATATTAACCGCTAGCCCAAAATAAGCCACCTTCCAGCCAAAATTAATATACTTTCAGTTAACCTCATTTATATAATGGAGCCAGCTAGGACAAAGAACAAGGATCCAAAATATATAATTACACATTTATCTTACAATATCTTACAAGTAAGAGTTACATTTTTCCTTTGAATAACTGTAAACAGAACATTTTCCTAAATGTGTGCACTGACCTTATATTTTATTTCGAAAAACAAAAATAACATTTTATCTTTGCATCCACAATAGTCAGCAATCATTTTGATATTTTGTCCCAATTCTATTACTTCTACTGAAAATTATCTATACATTTCATACAAAGTTTTTTGTAAAAATACACATTTTTGTTTATTGCACATACAAAGTAAATTCTGCTTGCATTTGTATTTGCTAATCATTATGAAAGGAATAATTCCCTGTGCAACCCTGTAGCATTCAGTACCTGCGTACATTTTGCCATTAAATGTAATCCAAATTTACTGAAATGTAGAAGAAAATCCATATCTAAATACTTTCTGAAGCTTCTTTTAGCATTAGCTGTTTCACCAGGTCAGTCTGACTATTGCATCTCTCAAGTGAAGGGAAAATGCATTTTCATTTTTTATGAAGGCAGTAGATATGTAAAACAAATTGTTGATTTTTTTAAAAAAAAAAAGCTAAATTAAAATACTTTCATCTGAGCAATGAGAAAATGGATATGATACTGATTTTAAAACTGACAGACTAGTATGCTTAACAAGACGCAGTTAAAGGTCAACTATTACACTGTAGAAAAGCTTTTTTAGCCTCTGTTCCAATAAAAGCAGTTTTTAAGGTATGCAGTTTCAAGATCAAGTCAGAAGATGGTGCTGCTTGAACTACTATTTAGTTGCCAGTGCTCCTAACAATTTCATTTATTAGTGGAGGCATTTTATAGTGAAGATGGAATTACTACAGGCTAAATTATATCAGAGGCAGAGGTAATGAGCAATTAAATGCTAGAAAAAGCAAAAAGTACAAAAATGGCTGCTTTATAAACGGTGTTGAGGGAGTAGATGTTGGTGGAGGAGACAGTTTAAACAAGGTAGAGGTGTGAAACTTTGGAGGCAGTATGAGGAAATGAGGAAAATATCACAGAGGGGAAAACCATGCTATGAAGCTAGATCTAGGAACAGAAAGAAGCTCATTAGGTTTTTAATAGCATGAATAGAAAAAGTATATAGAGTGTCCATTTAATATCATTCGCCACGATCCTGCCAAACTGAAGCACTTTTAAATTTGCTTTAATTTTCCATGGGACAATTAAAACGCACCTAATTCTCTCCTCTAAATTGACATTACTTATCTCTCTGGCGTGCATTACAATTCCAGTGCCATTTGTACACAACGAGAACATTATTAGAGATCTGCACCTCTGGATAGGTGCAGCTCTGCACAACTCTTTCTTTGTTGAGTGACACCTCACACCCCAACAAAATGGATAAGAAAGTCAGAAGAAAACTGGAGTCTCCATGCCCTATTTTACAAATCGGGCTGGCAAATTGTTTTCTCCTGGTACACTAAGTGTGAATTAGATCACACAAGTCTGTGCATGTGAATCCTGCCTGAACTCCCTCTTCCTCCTTCTCTTTCGATTTACTGTTTCCTTCACTCAGCAGTCCTTGTTCTAACCTTCCTCACTTGGAAATCTTGCCTGTTCCTTTCTTCCCTTTAATTTTATTAATCTTCTTTCTTGCTCTTTTATGTTTTACGTCTTCTGTCCCACTCCTCCTTCCACCATCTGTCCAGCATTTTGAATTTAATTATACATTATTATTATTTTATTTTTAATTTAATTTCTGGTAAGGAACGATGAATGGGGAATTTAAATGATGAGAAAAAGATGAAATTTTAGTGCAATGGGAGTATTATTTAGGGTTGATCTGGCCATAGCTTGCTTTTGAATGAATGTTTTTGCAGGACTATGTTTTTTCTGTGTCCTACATTTGAAAAATTTGTCCTACATTTTTCCTGTTTTGGAGGTCCGGAGTTATGGCAACCCTACTCAAATGGGAGAAGCAGGATACAAATAAATATTTTAGGTTTTTTTATGTTTAATCTCTTTTTATGGGTTGATCACTGTTTTTATGATTGGGGGGAGGGTTGGGATTTTTTAATTGTAATTTTTAATTGTTTGATGTTTTATTTATACTGTTGGAATCCGCTTTGATTCCTTTGTGAAAAAGCGGAATACACTGGTGCCTCGGGATACGAAATGATCGGGTTACGAAATTTCCGGGATACGAAAAAGTTGGATTGGAAAAAACTTTCGGGTTACAAAATATTTTTCGGGTTACGAAATTCATTTCGGCGCGAAATTCAAATGCTGCAAAGTGCAGCTATAGGCTTTCCAGTGCTAACGGAAAGCCTTTTCGGGTTACGAAATTTTCGGGTTACGAAAGGAATGGCGGAACGAATTAATTTCGTAACCCGAGGCACCAGTGTACAAATAAATATGATGATGATGATGATGATGATCCTGTGGTCTAATTTTTAAAAATTGCTTAACAATACTCCTTTTTAAAAGTAGCAGTAACAAAACTAACAAGTTTTATTTGGAATATGTTTTTGTAGACTGTAGAAACATATCAACCCAAGGAAGTTTATGTAAAATAAAATGTTTTAGTCTTTTAAGTTGCCGACATTTTGCTGTTTTTGATGAAATTAATGCAGGTGTGGGCAAGCAATGCAGCTGGATTTACACAGTTCCCATTTACATTTACTGTGTATTAGGCCAGGGAGCTACCCATGGGCAAGTGGGTGCACTTGTGCATGACACATATGCACACACCGCCTTTCATACCAATGCCATAGAAAAACCAAAGGAATATCAGGAAAAGGTCTGTTTCTGCTACCATTCATTCATCAATTGGATCCAAGAATAATGAAATCAAGGCAGTTAGTAGAAGCTATCTTTACTATTCACTCCTCCCCCAACATCCCCTTCACCCTCTCCTCAGGTCCAGGAATTGTTTTGAGTGAGGTAAGTTATTGTATGGGGTCTGTTGGAGGCCCTAAAAATCTGGTAGATGCACCTTCCATCTCATCTCCAATGTTTTGGGGATTCCCAACACACACTTATTAATACAAAAGCTGATTCCACCATTTAGAAGAACCCCTGGACCTTTTGGAAGAGGATTCAGGAGTGAGAGCTGACTGTCACAGGAAGAGCTAGAAAGTCCACTTCCACTAACCTCTTTTTATGTGTTTGTTGCTGGCTCCAAGCCAATGGCTACAATTTAAAAGCCTATTTGAGTACAAAGACTTATAGTACAAACTAATCTTTCCCATGCTAAATAGCAGCAACCCGTACAGGATAAACATTTCCTTTGAGAAATACTCCAAATTCTAAAAACAACTTGGGGTGTGTGTGTGTGTGTGTGAGAGAGAGAGAGAGAGAGAGAGAGAGAGAGAGAAGTGTCACCTTGTCATAGGAGTAAGATAGCACATATTGCTCTGCACTGTAACATAAATAAAACTATTGAAAATAAGCAAATGAAAAAGTAGAGCCAGTTCATTTAAGAGTCACTGATTATAACCACTAATATACCTCCACTCCTATTTTTTAATACAAAACCACTGAAATAGAACACATAATGTGTATTTTGTAAATCATAAAAACTATACAAAGACTGAGTTCTTTTGTAGAATCAGTCAATGTTATGTAGTATTTAACTCCAAATTTCAGGTGTGGAATAAACCAGCACATTTGAGATTTGCTCTGCAGATACATTCGATCAGTCATAGAGAATGGCAGGCAGTATCAAGTACTGTTAGTGTGCACCAATTTGCCAATATATTTAGACACATCTGAGCAAATCACAAAAAGGTTGGATGGTACAATCCTCCATGGTCTGTGCCATCTTCAGAGTGCAAGGGGATGCATGTTAGAACACCCTGCCATGTTAACTTCCTGAATGTAGAAAGCAGATTAGGGAGAAAGTTTCTATATTAGCTTGCTCCCTTTTGGAATAACGATTCCACGTGTAGCAACATTTGGTTTAGAGGCAAGCATATTCAAACATGTGAACTGCCACATACATTCTGAAGTGGTTCAGTTATGAGAGAGCTGTGCCATGTGTCTTCTTTGAATACATGAATTGTTCATAACTTTGTTTAGTAACCTTTTTGTTTCCTGAAATAACTACTTTCCATTTATTGAACTTTTAACTTAGGCAATACATTCAAGAAAATTTGCATGCCAACCAACTATGATATGCAAGTATCAGCATGAGCCAGTCAACAAGAAAATTTAGGCACTACTCAGTTTTACCAAGATCATTTATGGTACAATATTTTTAATATTGATTTTTCCTGCTCATACTGAAATATCAGTATTCAAATTCAGAGCACATTATTCAAATGAATTCTGGGGATTTACAAAATAAACACTTGGTCTTGGATTCAGAAAAACAAAAATTGCCCCACTCACACACGGGATTATTAGGGCCTCCTTTTGGTGGCAACTTCCCACAGCCTTCACAAACTAACCTGAAGCTTAGGACATTTTAAACAGAACTCATTTTTGTCCAATATGTGGCTGCCAGACAGCAGAGTTGGCCAGCAGAATCTGGGCATGCATGAAAGTGCTCTGTGCAGACTTTGGCTTTTCTGGATCCAAGCCATAGTTTTAGAATTATAACTAATCATGAACTTTATATTCAAGAACATATGAAGGCACAAGATTTACATATACTGCCATTTTCTTGCAAGTTTAAATGACTCTAAATGACAAATCATTTTCATGAATGATTGTAACTACAACATTCTTTCATAGAAAAGTAAATAAGCTTGTGAATTTAAGACTCTTGATTCAGGAACTGCTTGTACATGGGTATCACTGACAAACACCCACTGTCCTGAAGACGTTCCTCCTGATTCTTTTAAACCTGCAACACAACACAGTTATTAATTTCAACAAAAGAACAGGAGAGAAAACAATACAATCAAGTAAACAACTATTAAGATTCAAAAACAACTATACTACTAGTTTAAATTCATTTAAGATTTTGCTTTTATGTCTCAGCTCTACCCTGTTGGGAGGTTTTACACATGGGCATGAAACTGCCCCAGTAAAAAGACATTGTGAATCAAGGGAGGTGCTTATGATAATGCTTCTCTGACTGCTTCATACTGCTAACTAGTGTACTCTGAAAGGTGCCATATTTGTTAGGTATCTCCAAAAGTTTGTTTTTGGACAGGAAGGCAAAGGCCAGTAGTTGGAGGGGTGGGGCAAACACAAACCCTTATTACACAAACAGCAATTTCCCCTCATTTATGACCTCTGATATTACACCAGAAAAGTGCCCACACTAATAGCACAATTACCTGGATACTTTTTAAAAGTACTGAAAAATGTGAAAATATACACTCATCCCTTCATATTCGCAGACTTGAAATTTGCAAATTTGATTATTTGCAATCTCACTGTGAGTCATGCCCACCTCCTTCTCCTGTGCATGAGACAGCTGGCTGCAGCAATCCTAGGCATTAGAGGAGGAGCTGGGTGGGGCTTCGCTATTTCTATATTCACGAGGGTCTTGCTCCCTTAACCCCTGCAAATATGGAGGGATGACGGTATATCATATTCCATTTATTTAAATGTTTATATTTCACCATTTATCATGAGATCTCACAATGGCATACATATAAACATGATTTAAAATGTGTTTAAAATAAAACAGAACCACTTGTAGTGCTACTTTGAAAAAATCTTGACCCTCCTTTACTTGGAAAAAAGCATGCTAGTGTTCTTAAAAGTAATGCTTTCCTGTATGCTGTTCATGACACAATATGTAAAATTAAAAGGGCAAAAATTTACACTTCTGGGAACAACCAGATATGTTTGATCCAATAATGTAACATTTTCCTTAGGTACCTACCTTGAACATTTTTATTGCTAGAAATGTGTTCCAAAAGCCTTTTTGATGGTGTCCTGACCTTTACATATGCTGCATAATGACCTCCTCGCATTGACCCACTGTGTTCCACTATTCCATAAAGAGCATAGAGAACTTTCCCACCATCTGTCACATTCTTATTTGCAAACCAAGAAAAACAAGAAGAGAGAGGAAAAACTGTGAATTCTTTACAATGAATCTGGCAAATGGATTCAGGCACAAACAAAGCCCTCCTAAGGGTAGTATTATTGCACCATGTTCCCTGCAATCCTGTTAAGGAGTAAAGCTAACAAAAAGAATTCACTAGCTTTATGAGCTTTGACTATTAAAAGAGGAAGTGAAATGTCAGCCAGTGAATATTTTAATTTAGCAAGAGAACTTCTTACCTATTACTAAGACAGTATCTCTGGAGAAAAGGGTGATGAGAACAAGAAAAGGGGCCCTTGTAATTGCAACACCAAAATTTGGAACTTTTTGCCCTGTTTGACTGCATTTCATTGTATGCCATTGACATTCCTGTTGGGGCAGAACTTGCTTCTTGAGTTTTGTATAATATTGTACTCATAGTATATGCATTTCTTATATTTTATAATTTTATTGTATTTTCTTCCTTCTAACTGCTGTTAGCCATCCTGAGCTGCACATAAACCACAGAAAAGTGAGCTAAACATTTGTGAATAACTAAATAAAATAAACATTGACTTGGCAGACTGATGAGGCTCTATGTAATGCAAAAGTCTGGCTCAAGAGCATGGTATTACGATATTCATTTCCAAGTAATATTGGACTTCATTTGAAACAAAAGCTACAGAATTGCTGACAGAAATGTCATTGAAGTATCAACTTCTAGAATTACTGAGCCATACCTTGCAAGAAGCAGAACAAAATGGAGCCAAGTCCAAAACTACTGGAAAATCCACATGGCGATTTACTTTCCTTAGACTCACACCAGCCTTAAAAAGAAATGAAAAAATAGTATTTCTACAAAGGTGCCATTTAAATCCAACTGCATTGCAGAATCATATATCATATGCATTCAACTTCAAAGCAGTTCATTTTCTTCTTGGTATGAGCAGTTTTGAGACTTCACTATACAAAAGTTGTGCTTTCTGAAAATTTGTCTTGTGTACATTTATGACAACAGCTGAAATTCAAGGAGACTTATGGAATTAAGAACATCATCACCAAAGAACAATCTCACAATTTAAAAAAATGGCTTAGTTCTACCAAACATTCTTCTTTGCCTATTTATGACATGATCGAATTGGATCTAAATTGTCAAATCCTGTGCAATAAAATTGTGGTAGGGTTGGCAGGTAATTTTCCACAGGAAGAGGAATAATGTGTCACTCTGGAGAAATTTATCTAGCAAATTATATATATACAGTAACAGAAAAGTGAGAAGCTTCTCTCCCTCCCCTTTACTTCTTTTTTCCTCCCCTCTGTCATCCTGTGTAATTGAGAGGATACCGTTTGCTCTCTTGCCTGGTGAAGTGATGTAGAAAGCCTGAATCTTTTGTAATCTTCTGATTCTCCTAATAAGACTATTTCAATACTTTTGTAATTTTATATGTGGCCAGCATGGGTTCCTTGGATTTTTGTGTTATTTGGATGGAGAACCTATATATTTTAGCACAGCCCAAATATACTTCAGTGGAGTTACATTGGACCCAACCCATGTAACCAATCATGCAGTAGATGCCATAGCCTTGTGTTCACCCATTGACCAATGGTCAATTATCCCCACAACCAACCAATCAAATACAAGAGTTTCTCTTGTTCATCTTCCCCAGAGTGCACAACTGTTTGCACAATGATTCTTATCCCAGTACACCAGCAAGTTTTCTAGAGTATATTCTCTTCAGATGTGTCACTTTCCATGTGGGCAAAGCAATAAAGGAGGTGGTGGGGCTAGGTACTTCCCTGCTATCATGGTAATACCTGAACAGGTTTGCTAAGACTTCAACATCAAGTCATTCCTCTCCCCCCACTTGATGAAGAGATACAGAAATTCTCTGAAGTTTACATATTATTATGACCATTTGATTTGCTTAATAAAGACACTATACCAGTATGACTTCTCTTAGTATGACAGCACTAATGGAAAGGAGGGAGAAGTGGCACAGAAAGAAGGGGAATGGTTTTCATTTTGCTTCTGTTCTGTTGTCACCACTAGCTCCTATGTTTTGGAGAGCCTGGGACAGTGGGCAAATTATTGAAACAAGTGGGAAATAGTGAGCCACACAGATTGGTTCAGCAGACATTCCCATAATTTTCTGGTTCTGGCAGTTCTGCCATCCCAAGGACAGCATCACCCTTTTCTGCCTGTTATACCACCAATGAAGCTACTCTGCTAAAAGAAGAAAATGACAGGCATATTAGATAATCAACAGATGGCAGCAGCAACACATAACAGGGGAATTAAGAATTTATACATATACCTGTATTAACTCTTAGAACAGGAGCCCTAGGAAGATTCCTCATCCAGACTCATAAGGGTCTGACTGAGGTCTCTCTTGGAAACCACATATCCACAAGCTGCAAGGAGATTCCTCAGCATGCTCCTGGAGTTTCCAGTAAGCCACTCTAAACCTAACTAGCAGGAATGACATTTCTACAGCCAGCAGCACCTGGTTCGGGGTGGTTTTACTTATTTATTTGTTTCTTTAAATATATTTTGTTGTTAATTGCCCACGAGTCAACTTCAACTCATGGCAACCCTGTGGATGAGACGACTCCACTGCTCTGCTCAGGCCCTACAGGCTCAAGCTCATCACCTCTCTGATTGAGTCCATCCATCTGGCAAGTGGTTTCGATCTCTTTCTACTTCTACCTTTCCTAACATTATTGTCTTTTCTAATGAGTCATCATGCCTCCTCATGATGTGTCCAGAGTACACCAGCCTCAATTTGGTCATCTTGGCTTCTAGGGAGAGTTTGGGCTTGATCTGTTCTAGACCCTGCCCTATATCCTTAATACTTCATAGAATCTGACAAATAACATTAAAACAATAGATTAAAAAGCATCAATTTAAATAAGCTTATATTAACATAACAATGAATTAAAACCAGGTTCAAAAGTTTTTAGAACTATGCACATCAGTATTAGACATGAATAATTGAGGCCCAAAGGCCTTAGTGAACAGGCAGGTTTTCACTTGGTCCCTAGCTGAAATGACTGTTTGCACCAATTGGGCCAGAGCATGCCACAACTGGGGTGCCACAGCTGAGAAGGCCCACTCCCATGTTCCAACACGTCACTGGTGGGACACAGCAGTCCCCCTCCCTTGACAGACATCAATCCTTGGGCAGGCACACTCCATGTAGGCTTTTGCTCAGCTGGTGAAAGTCTGCACACAGTGACACTGGGTCTCTGCCTCAGATGTTAGCTGCAAGAGTGCAGGTGCCAATTTGGGTGGTTGGCTTTGCCCACTATGAATCTTTCCCCCTTTGGGGAAGAGGCAGGGCTTCCAAAGCTGGCTCTTTAGCCAGGTAACAGGAAGGCACAGCCACTCTCTCTCAAGCACACAGGAGGCTCATTGTAGTGTTGCCTCCTCCTCCCCATCCATCTTGGAGCATTGATATTGACTGAAATGGAGAGAAATATTTTGGAGTGTCTGCAAATATGCTTCTCACGCTCAGGGAATTTTTGTAACATCAGAGCACTCCTTATTACAACTCCTTTCAAATAATCCTTTTAGAAAGAGAGCTTCACCTGATGGAATCTTTTCAGATGGAGAACAAGAACAGCAGGAACAGAAGAAATCAACAGCTGCTTCCTGGCATTTGTATACACACCTTCTGTTTTCTTTTCTGCATAGAGATAAATGTAATAATTAAAAAAGCACAGGTGATTACATCATTTTTGTAGTGACCTTTAGTATACACAGTGCTGCACAATCCCCATTATTAACAGGTTACTAATATTCCCAGTTTGAGGTAGCTCAAGTTGGGCAAACAATGATTTCCCTAAAGCCATTCACATGGCTAAACATCTGAGCAAAAGTCTCCAAGTTTTAGTTCCATCAGGCTTTTCACTGAGAACACTGACTCTCAGAACATACAAAAATGGTCAAATGCAATTAGGTTAGCAACCAAAAAAGCTGCAATTTTAATTATCTTGTTGCCTTTAAAAAAAAAAAGACAGAGAGAGAGAGAGAGTGGCAGCTGTATTAATGTGCCACTTCCCAGACGAAGTTTGACCAACTCTGGTTATATAGCTGAGTACTAAATAACACCAGCCTGGTTTAAATTTAACAATCTAAAGGGAATAAGCCATGCCTTAGCCTGAGAACAATGTGTGTGCCCTCATAATTTGTCTTTGCCTCATTTTTTTTGTCATGCATCCAGCCTTAATGCTCTGCCCCAGCTCATTTAACTCACAATTTCCCATGATATCCAAGATCCTCAATTTTGTATCTTGGTTTATAAACATTAATTAAACCACCATTTTGTGATTTGGACATCATGATAAATTGTAGTCCAAACAAGACAGACAAAAAAGCTAAAGATGGGCATGAAGAAGAGGTACGTTATTGAATATGAACTAGTTCAGTCACTGGGGTTTCCATTTTAGCAATGGGATCAAAGGCAAAAATAGATGGAGTTACAGATGTGATTTGTACCTTTGTTCATTATGTGGCAGGGAACTGTGCATCAACACAGTCTACTTTTACAGCTAGCTGGGGACAAAATACATTAGAATATGGGATCTTGCCTTATACTGAGTCAGACTACTGGTCCATTTAGCCCAGTGCTGCAAGATCAGTTGCGTGATCAGGATGGACTCTTGGTATAATCAGTAGAGAGGAATAAACCAAACTAATAACAAAGGCAGAGCCATTCATAGGGCGTGGCCTAGGGTTGGTTCAGAATAAGAATCCTGGATATCTATACATTTGTCCAACTGGAGAAAAAAAATAATTCTTGGAATAGATAAACCTTTGAGACCTCAGTTGCATGGAGGAAGTAAACCAATTCTATGAAAGATCATGCTTTCACATACAGTTAGTCTCAAAGGTACTCCAAAATTCCTTTGCATACTGATATTCCAGACTAACATGACTATGCCTCTGAATTCATTAAAGCAAAGCTTATCAATGTCTAATTAGCCATGAGAATTAAAATAGTGTCTTCATTTACAGTAGCTTCTACATATTTTACTTACTGTATTTATTAATTTTATTTCAAAATTATATACCATGTTTCTACCCAATATGACATTCAAGGCCACCAATAATAACATTAAAATAAAAACATGAATACAATTAAAATATAGAAACTGTTTTAAACCACAATTTAAATATATAAATAAAAAATAGCACCATCTATTAAGTATATTGTTTTAGTGTAGTGTTTTGAATGCTGAACTACAATTCTAGAGACCATCGTTCATTGTCACAGCCTGAATACGGCTGGAATCTGCATCATTTGGCCTGTGTGTTTCAGGCCTATGATACTCTTAGTAATGATGTTAAAATAATTAGTTTGGAGCTTGCGGTCTAAACAATGTACTTCCCAAACCCACACTAACAAAAAACAAACATTTTTGTGCAAAAATCCAAAGGACTAGGCTTTGTGTAAAAAGCCACCTGGGGAATGTAAAATTTGTTAGGTCTTTAGCCCTGTCTCTCAGGAAATAAATTAATAACTCAACAAATTATTATTATTATTATTATTAACCTTTATTTATAAAGCGCTGTAAATTTACACAGCGCTGTACATACAATCTTTTTAACTTGTTTCTAAAAGTTGGAAGCTAAAATTTCAATTGAATCACTTTAGTTAAAAAAACAAATTTAATTGAGTTGCATATTTACATTAAAAACATCTAACTGATAAGTAAATTGATTTTAAGTAATTAGTTCCTACCTCTGGCCTTATGAGCTGGAATACTGAACAGGAACACTTCACACTGAAATGTTTTAACATTCCACTTACATGTGTTTAATATAAATATAAGGGAGTAAAATGAGTATGGAGTGTTGAAAAACTTGTTGTTATGGTAAAATAGTCTGTATAGACCTGCGATAGGACTGGGGCATTTCCCATGAAAGTTCATTTGATCTCCAAGCAGCTGTTCCTTAAGCCAAATCAAAAAACACCCCTGAAATGTCCCCTAGCTGCAAAAATAAGTTGCAATGCATGCAGCTTAGAAGGCTATAAGCACCCAATGTTGTGCGTGAAATAAATAATACATTGAGCAACATGTACATTACCTGTAGTATTTACTTTCTTTTGGTGCTTCTGTTTCCGGTCTGTGCAGTTCTCACACAAAAGCTTGTTGTTTCCCATTAACAGTTCCACAGATGTAAACTGGTAGAGGCAGGACTGCACGGAGCATTCTTTAGAACTGGTTGTATAGCTCTGTGACAGGGTCTGGAAAGCATTTTGAGGACATTGCACTAACGGCGGGTTCTCTGCTGAAACGTGATTTGACAGGCTTGATAGTGGATCCTTACGGAAAGGCCCATCACTTTCATTAGCCATGCTGCTGAAGTTGAGTTTTGACAAGGCACTGGAAAGTACCTCTGTATTGCTACCACCTGAATTGTTGTGCTGCATTTTAATGTTTGCAGATACATGTTTATGCTCAATGGTGCACAAACCAGGAGTGGAACAAGCTCTACTGGAAGCTGTTTCGCTTTCAGACGCCTCACTATCTGCATCCATGCTGCTTTCGGAGTGGCTGGCTTCTTTTTCACTCCCTTCAGTCTGACTTCCATTTGCTCCAGAATCTGTTACTGTATTGCTCTCTCTTGCGTATGAAACTTTAGCTCTTTCTTCAACTTTACTGTTGCCAGTATCTTCATACATAATAAAAGGGGTTGTTTCTTCTTCACCAGAGGAGGATTTCTTGGTAAGTCTTTTCTCATGATTAACTTGATTCTATACATTACCACATCGCCACCACAAATGTATCAAAGGGAGAAAAAAGACATGCAACTCTGCTCAAAATCAGTTTTAAAAATTACAGCATTTCTCTCTCACTCTCTGTATACAGGCACATACTATACACCCCATATTTTCATCAAAGCTAGAACTCACAGTGGCTTGCCAAATAAAAGAATGATCAGCAAAAATACCTACAGTTATGACTTTAATAAAGTTTAAACTAACTACAGAATTAAAACCATTTTAAACACTGTTTTAAAAGCAGAGTCCTTGGAAAAAGCAGTTTAAATCATTATTAAATTCAAACCAACTTTCATAGAATGACTTTATCCAATATATTCATTTTAAAATAAGAAGTTGAATTCATTTAACTTTCATCCTGCAATCTCCTATAGTTTAAAAACCAATCTTGTACATTTCTACAATTAAAAAAAACCAAACACAATGGCGGCAGCTGCCTATTATCAGAACTCCAGTTCCACAATCTTTCACGGATGGATCATTCTTAATGAAAGACAACTGTGGTTGATTGTACATAGCTAATAAATCAGGATTTGAAACCACAAAGAAAATTAATGTGCACAATATGCCATACACATTTTTAAGAATGTAATCACAAACAGTACTGTTAATTTCTTAGCAGATAAGTTTTAACTTTGATTAACAAAATATTTAGATTTGGCAACAGGACTTTAAAAGCCTGCCTTCCAAATGAATGTGGATTTTTTCCAAATGCCTTTGGATATTCAGATACAGCTAGGCTTTTGGTTATGCTTGGCTAGGGATGGAGGACCCAAACACATGGTGTTTGGAACTGGCAGTTTCCTCTTGCAAACAGACCATTTCTATAAAATACAAAGATGGTAAACAACTCATAAATGATCTTCCTAAACTACCTCACTTCTGATTAAAGTCCACCTTAATCAGTGGGATACACATTACAAGTTAACATATTTATGGCTGAGGGATAAAAAAAACCCTCTTCCACTATATCAATAGGAAAGCAAATGGAAAGTACGAAAAGTGAATCTCACAACCGTTAAAGTGGTAAAGACCTTCTTAGGCCTCTTAAGTCTCTCATCTGAGAAAATATATTTTATATACTTGTAATCTTAATCTCTGCACAATAATTTTATATTAAGTACAGTACTCTTTAAACCAGTGATCCCCAAACTGTGCCCTTTAAGAGATTTTGGACTTCAGTTCCCAGAAGCCTCAACCATGTTGGCCAATAGTCTGGGATTCTGGGAGCTGAGGTCCAAAATCTCTTAAAGGGCACTGTCAGCAGAGAATCAGGTTTCTGAATTTGATACTGCTATTCACAACTTTATTAATATATAATGAACTGCATGATGATGATGATGATGATGATGATGATGATGATGATGATGATGATCATAATCATAGTTAGCTCTCCATTTTCACAGGGGATCTGTTCCATACGCCCCACGTGAAAATGGAGACTCATCAATATTCAAGCCCCATAGGCTTGAATGGGGTGCATGCCCGCGAGCACCCCATTGAAAATAATGGAGATCGCCCCACTGTGCATACTGAAGATCACAGGCCTCAAGTACACGAGAAAGGAGGGGCGACTGTAGTAACCTACAAAGGCAAATAGCTCTTACCCTATGAACATTCCCTATGCAAAGACCAAGAGGATAAATTAACAGATTTTTCTCACCAATGTTTCTTATTCATCTTATTTTTTTTAAAAAGACCTGCAGCCCAACAAGGAAAGGACCTGTTTTCTCACAGCAAACAGAAATCCAGCCCATGGAAATTAACTTGAGAGTATAGCATGGTGAATACAAGTTTCAAGAATTCCTTCCTATGGCCTGTTACAGACTGCCAAAATAAAGCTGCTTCAGGGCTCTTTGAAGGTATGCTATTTAAATGATGCATAGGTCCTAAGAGTCCGGAGGTCGCGCCAAAGCCACACTCCATTCCTAAGCACTGGAGTGCAGCTTTGGTGCAGCTTCCAGATTCTTAGGATGCATGCATCATTTAAACAGCATACCTCCAAAGAGACCCGAAGCAGCTTTATTCTGGCAGTCTGTAACAGGCCTTAGTCATGATTTGCATTAGGAAAGGCTCTTCAAATTATCCCATACTAAAAATCCCACATAAGAAATATTGTATAAATTGCAAGCAATCAAGAATCTTACCCAACTTTATAGGAGTGCTTTGCTATGAGCCTTTACTCACTGTGTGAGTTGAATCTCAGCTGTCTATTATAAGTACTGTTAGGGGACCATTATCCCACTGAAAAATGGGCAAAAGAAATTCCATGGATTTCAACGGCTTAGAGCAGTGATGGCGAACCTATGGCACATGTGCCAGAGGTGGCACTCAGAGCCCTCTCTGTGGGCACATGTGCCGTCGCCCCAACACAGAGTTTGTCAGAGTTCGTTACTAGAAAGCCAGAGGGACATGGCACTTTGCAATAAATGAGTGGGTTTTGGGTTGCAGTTTGGGCACATGGCCTCTAAAAGGTTCACCATCACTGGCTTAGAGTTTGCACTCTTAAAGCCTTCCTAGACTATCAGTTCATAGCGCATAAATTTATTATACTCATATAATGTAATCCAAAAAAGGAAAGTTTTATCAATGAAGAATTGCTTTGTCTAGATCAGTGTTTCTAGCCATCTGATGTGGGGGATGAGCAATTTCTTTTTCCATTGTGCTACAGAGCGGCATCATATTTGTACCCATTGTATACTACTGTTTATTTATTTCCTGGAAACTCACCAGGGTCCATTAGCCAATGGCTCTGGGGCTGGCACCCTTTGAGTTGCACTGGTCTAGATCACACTTTTCCAGTGCCTGAATTGCAATATATTACTGTTTGTACAGTGCTACCTCGGGTTACGAAATTAATTCGTTCCGCCGCTCCGTTCGTAACCCGAGTAATTTCGCAACCCGAAAAGGCTTTCCGTTAGCGCTGGAAAGCCGCTAGCCGCGCTTTGCGTTTGAATTTCGCGCTGAAATAAATTTCGTAACCCAAAAAAAAACATCGTATCCCGGAACAGTTTTTTCCAATCTAACTTTTTCGTATCCCGGAAATTTCGTAACGCGATCAATTCGTATCCCGGGGTACCACTGTATAATCTAACTTTTGTCCACCAAGAAAAGCTAGTGAATTGAAAATGTTATCTACACAACATGCCTAAGCATGTGCCATAGGTACTTCTTTGTAAGGCTGGCATCAGAGATTGGCACTATCACATATATATTGAGGCCCAAACCAAGATTTGATCCTTGGAGCTTCCTCCTGCTGTTTTTTTCCTTCTTGCTGTTGCTTCCCAGTTTACCTACTGTCTCTGAATGACTGAGCACTAAGGAAAATAAAGAGAAGGAAACAGAGCACGCGTTTAATGTATCTGGGAGGTGGTGTTAATAGGCAGTGTGGGAGGGGACAAGCAGCCTTATACCTTTATACCTTAATACTACTTGGTACTGCATCTGAAGAAGTTGGTGTATATCTATGAAAGCTCATGCTAAAATAAAAACCATTTAGTCTTAAAGGGGCTTCCATATTTCTTTGTTTCTCCCCCTCCCTTCCTCCTTTTTATGCCACAAAGAAGAAGTGGGCCCATTAAGGAGAGGAGCCCACTAGCAACATGATGCCCAATTGGATGCCAGTACCTGAAGCCAGCATAGACTTACTTGATACTACCAATGACATAATTTATAATTACACCACCACCATTTCACATTTGTTCCTTGTTGCTCAGGTATCAAAGAAAGGGCTTACATGTGAATGGAACCTGGTTGCCCTCCAAATGTGTGGAGGAGATCCACATTGTGTAAATGAACAGAAAACCCTTTGGTGGCAACTTGTCCCATTTTTACGGAACTCATTCCTCCTTGAAGGACGTTCCAGATACCCGTAGCTTAGAGTCTCTGGAATTCTGTTGCCCTAAGCAGATGCTTATAGGGACTGTTGTGTTAAGGCACACTGAAGCATACATACAGGCTCTGAGCACTCTCATATGCCTTGTTTTAAAGGAGGAGAAGACAGGGGGGTATACAGCAGAACTACTAGTATCCATCTTTTGCATATGGATTTGATCTGTTGCTGCTAGTGCTGCCACTACTAGAATTTCCCCACAAAGATTAAAACATGCTAAGAGTAGATTATGGACTAACAATTTCCCACAGTTGTGTATGTGTGCATGCATGCAATGAGGGGAAGTAGGGGAAATCAAAATGTTGCACAGCATAATGAAAACCATAATGATTAATACCATCCAACTATATCACTGAATTTCACAATTTTTAAAACAAAATTGAACAGGAGATGGAAAATGCTGCCAGACTACCCTAGAACTCCTTTGTTCACTGTTCAGCGTCTGATGCTAAAGGTTGTTAAGTTATTACTTGTATCAACATAAAATGGCTTAAGGTGTTGTATTTTCTAAATAATGATCTAAATAATAAAAAGGGGTTCTTGTAAAATAATGAACAATAGAATATTTATAGCTGGAGTTATCAACATCTTACCCCACTACTAGCCTAGCAAATTTGCCACCATCAGGAAGAAACATATAGTTCTGAAGCCCTTGGGCCACTGGGGGCTGAGCACATCATGGAAATCATGTGCCAAGTCTCCAGGGAGACTGTGCTGGCTGTACTTCTCTTGCAGCACACACTGCCAACTGATCCACCAAATGGCACTAATGCTGACTTGTCTGCTCTCTTGGCCGGCTCTGCTTGGCCTACAATTGCAGCCAAAAGCAAACTTGGATAGCAGTGGAGAAAAGTAGGAAGCAAGAGAGAAAACATAATGATATATTTTTTAAAATTTTTAAGTGAGAATCACTTTTAAAGCCATACTTATAAACAATTCTTCCTACTTACCATGCACATATACATACATACAAAAACTTTTCTAACTGTCATTGTAACATTGTAAACTATGGAAAACCAGGGTTGATATTTATTCAAACATTTGTAACAGTGCCATAGGTTAAAAGTAAGCTATTTAAATAGAACCCTCTTTATACTCCAGATTTTCACAAAGAATGGGATTCACACATTACTGATGCAGTCTTACCTTGTCCTTTGTTAATGACTGTTTCCTAGATAGTTTTGATTGTTGGTTATTCAGAGAATTAATAGAAGAACAGCTGTATTGGTCAATATCTGCTTCTTGTATATGTTTACTTTTACTTGTCCTCCCGAAAGGAACTGGTTTTGAGATCTGAAAAATAAGTGTAGTTATTTAAGATGCAATGTACAATATCTAAAAATCCCTGTATAAAGGATCCATGCCCACTATCCTACAATACCATGTATTCTAACATCTGGCAGAAGGTAAACTAGACATCTGGCATTTTCAAGTCTTGAATCGCATCTTGTCAAATAAAATGTAATTTTTAAAAAACACTAGTTTATTAGAACAGTAATCAGGGACATAGAGATCTAGCGTAAATCCACAGACCATCATCCTCTCGATTTCAGAGGAAGACTCCCCAGATATGTCAGAGAGCAATCTATCCCCCATCCAAGGGCTCCTCTTCTCAGGATCAAATGTAACAATTCACTACTACTCCTCACACTTAACAAGCATGATGTTGTCCCTTTAAAAGAGTTGCATGAACATAAGCAGATTTCCAAAAAGAAATCTCCAAAAGAAAAATTTCAAGAGGACCTAAAGGAGTGACTAATGTTCTGCTCCTTCCTGGCAACTTATAGCTCATGTTATAAACCAAAAATTCTGAAGCGCCTTCTTAGTGAATGGAGTGCTTCACCACCTGCAGCAGGAGTGAACGAATATGACAGATTAAGAGGCCAGTTTTCGATCTCTGAACACTCCAGAGGCTGTATAAGCTGCCAAAAATGCCAATGAAAGAGGCTGGAAATCCACATCTGATTTTTAAAAAAATATGGTGTTTTTTTTTTCTTCAAATTTACAGGGGAAGGAGACTGGAACTCATTTAAACCTTGAATTGCTCCTTCTAGAAACTTTATTTCCTTCTTTCTTAGCCAGAAAAAGAACAAATTGGGAAATCTAGTGTAATTAAGAGTTAGAAAAACAGCCCTGGAAGCTGCAGGTAGCCCTAGTGCTGAAGATTCCCCATAGAACAACTTGTCCATATATCAACTGGGAGATGAGCAAAACATGTGAAGCCCTGTCAGACCCATGTGAAATATCTGCACTATCTGTATAAATCTTTGATTAAGGGCAAACAGGGTTGGAGTGAGTTGTATAGAACAGTGCAGTATGTACCATGCACCTTCCTGATCCATAGGCTCTAGATCTGTGATTTTGATGACTGCAGATCATCACGTTCTATAATTAAAAATACTGGGGATGCTGAAGTATCTGTACGCATATCACTACCATTTAATAAGACATAATCATCCACATTTTTTGTCATCCTTGAATGTCCTGGAGCCAAACCTCCATGCATGCAGAGGGCCTGCTATATAATTTTATATTCACAACACTGAAACTTCACTGGACATGCATTAGCATTACATATTGACTATGGTCCCAGCTTTGCAATCTAGGAACAGTAAAACTTTATAAGGGTTTACGCAGATTTTTTTTTTTACAATAGAAGGGTTATTCATATGTTTCTATTTGAATTTATACGTATACAGTGCACACAAGAATTAATGCTTTTTTGAAGCTACCTAGCCCTGAATAGCCAACTCTGTAACTGGGAGATGATGTCCGTTAGTTTACTTTATGCATCAGAGACTGCCAAATATCATTTGATTCAGAGCCTCCCAATGGCCACTATCCATTGTGGTTTCCAATATAGTTGGGAAAAGCAGGGCAACCCTAACTATGTAGGTCATACATCTGAGAAGTTTGGCTGTGGACAGACTATGAAGAGAGGCTGTTTTTGATTTAGAATAATTTTGAAGTCACAACACAGATTAGATCTCTAGCCAGCTAAGGATCTGCCATATCTATCCTACATTTGTCTACAGTATTGATTCCACCCTGTCAAACCATCTCTAACATTGTTGGTTAAATTGCCTAATTACCTATAGAAAAATCTATCTTCTTAACATAAGATTTTAATATTTTATTCATTGTTCTTTAACACATATGGACATTTCAAATACATACAAATCCAGCAGGAAATGTCTCAGACAATAAATAGGCTATTTTATTTAAAATTAAAATTCAAAATTATTGAACAGGTTTATTGCACACATAAATGTGCTGTACACACATAGAGGACACACACATGCAATATAGTCCCATCCAAAGAGATAGCCAAGTCAGTCTGTATCAGTATACAAAGGGACCTAGTAGCATCTTTGAGACTGAGAGAAACTGGGCCTATGAAAACTTATGCTATAAACCTCTTTCTCTCAGTCTACATTCAGCAATGTGTAGAACTCTCCAGGATCACCATGTTGTGGTCACTACAGATTGTCATGATGTACAGACAGTTTTAACAGTGCTAGTATCTATTTAAAGCAGGAAATGGGAACTAAATCTAGGCCCTCTGGCAATCTAATAGTAAATGGCCCCATATATCAGTTCAATTATCATCAAAAATAGCAGCATGTACTGAAACCAGCAATTACACCTTTTTATTAAATAAGTAGTTTCTTACCCTCTCTTCTATAATAGGAAGCGAAAGGTCGATAAAAGGTTCTTTTACTGTGGAAATCTTAGAAAAGCAGAACAAGAAACATAAAAATAGAAGACACACTTTTTTGATCCTATCAAATATCAAAAGTTATAAATAACATACATTCAGTTTATGTTTTTCTTTATGCAAAGGTTGGTGAATCTGTGGCCCTCCAGATGTTAAACTATGTACTCCTTTCATCATTGGGCATGCCTGCTGGCAGTGTTGGAAATGGCATCGAGCAATGTATGAAGGCCACAGGTTCCCAAGACCTGCTTTATTCAGTGAAAAACTTCACAAAAATATTGTTCTAGAAATTTAGCAACTGTGATTTCATTTTAGAACTTTTTAAAAAAATTCTGAGGTAGATATGGATTTTCTTGGTTTCAGAACAAAGTGGGAGGCTCTTAGAATGTATACAGCAGTTATGACATACTTAAACAAACACATGTACACATATTTAGTTACTTTTTCACACAAATTTAAGATGCATCCTCTCCTCTAGCTACCAGTTACTCTTTATACTTCATACCCACAAATTACTTTGGCTATGGCCTATGCCAACAAAGATGTGGAAAAAAAGTACATGAAAGAAAGAATTATATGTGCCCCTTAGAGATCCAGTGGACACAGTTTCTTTTAAAGTGAATTTTTGGATGCACTAATAAAGTATTTCTGAACACTGGGGCAGAGGGGATGGAGAGAGGAATCAAAATTAAAAGTCCAGCTACATCTGTGCTAATATGGTGGCTGCCAGCAGGATTCTAGTGTTATTTCCCATGGACAAGGACTCTGCATGTCCAAAATGCAAGCCAAATTTTGCAGTTCCGGGCACCGGTTTTTAGTAACTAGTCCCTGCCAATGCTGGCAAGAGTATCCAAGCTGGAAACTTGTTTATCAGGGCCTTAGCAAGCAAATGCCTGACACCAGCATGACCAGGACTGCAAGGGCGAAGCCACAATGAAATAAAACAAACTGCTAATCTTTCTGGCACCCAATCCTAGCCATATGCATGGAAAAAAATGCTTTCAAGGGTTTGGCTTAATGACATGTTCTGTAACATTTTGCTGATGAAGAACATACTGTATATCATGCACTGTAAAAGCCGCATAGTGCAACCTTGACCAAGAACCTTGCAAAACTTTAGAACCACTGCTATTACCTTTTGGCTTCTGGGACAGGATCTGATATGGTAAGTGATATCTGTTATAATACTATGGCCCGTTACAAACGGGCACTTTAGTACGCGCTCTGCGCATGCTAGGGTTAAAAAGGGGCGTCGTTTCCGGATACCCCTAACCCTAGGACGCGCGGAGCGCGCACAAAATGGCAGCGGCCGTTCCACACAGGGCGGCGCGGAAGTGATGTCCTCGCTCCGCGCCAGGGCGCCTAGTGCGCCCTTAGCGTGGAGCAGGAAGGAGCTCCGTTTCGGAGCTCCTTCCTGGTTTGGTCCGCTGGGCACAGCCTTCACACGGCTGCGCCCAGCGGACCAAAGGAGAAAGGGGCCAAGCGGCCCCTTTCTCCTCCTCCCGGCCGCCACGGGGTGTCCTCGGGCTTAAAGCCCCAGGGACACCCATTTTCAGGCTGCGGGGAAGCGGCATTTTGCCGCTTCCCCGCAGCCTGAAAAGTGACGGACTGGGGCCTCAGAGGCTGCCGTTCTAGCCGCTGAGGCCCCGATACACCGGGGAAAGGGGTGGGTACAGCCCGCCCCAAATGGGCGGTCTGTAACCCGCCAAGTTTTCTATTTCCCACCTCAATTGTTAGACTGCCGCTGAAGCTTAAATAACCTGTAATGTGTTCCCAGGGATTTCTGAAATATTTCATTCACATTCCGCCCGCATTTTTGCTCATCACATATGAGAGCTTACTTGCTTTACCCTTCCCACAATCTTGCTTTTTTTTTAATATATATAATATATAATATATATATTATATATGGCGGGTTACAGACCGCCCATTGTGGGGGCGGGCTGTATCCACCCCTTTCCCTGGTGTATCGGGGGCCTCAGCGCCAGAACGCAGCCGTTTAGGCCCCGATCCGCCGCGTTTCAGGCTGCAGGGAAGCGGCAAAAGGCCCTTTCCCCGCAGCCTGGAAAGGGGTGTCCTTGGGGCTTCAAGCCCCAAGGACACCCCACGGTGGGCGGGGAGGAGGAGCTGGGCCAGCCGTCTGAAGGCTGCACCCAGCGACGCAAAGCGGCGCCGCAAACCAGGAAGGAGCTCCGAATGGAGCTCCTTCCTGGTCCGCGCAAGGGGCGCACTAAGCGCCCTGGGGCGACCGACGTCACATCCGCGCCGCCCCGTATAGAGGCAGCGCGGTTGTGACATCGTCATGCGCCCCCATTGGAAGGGGAGCCCCATTTTGTACAGACTCAGTCCGTACTAGGTTAGGGGGTGCGGAAGCACCGCACCTTCCTAACCTAGTACGGACTGACTCCGTACTTTAATGGCGGTCTGTAACCCCGCCCATATATTATATAATTATATTATATATGATTATATTAGATAATGATATGAATGAAGAGATTTAACTGGTACCTTAACTCCCATGTTGTGCATGAGAGACTGTCAAAGGAACTATGAAAAGTGTTCACACAAAACTCAAAGGTCTCTTGACTTCTGACAGCACTATTGACCTTTGACAGCACTGTAACAGGAATGGGGGGGAAATCATATTTCTTCAAGCAACTAAGTAGGCCGATAGCTGATATTCTCCAGAATTTTAGTATGCTTTTAATCTATACAATGATTTTGTTAATAAAATTAAGTTCCCCAACCTAAAAATATCAAGGTGAAGTCACTATTTTGTTTTTAAAACCCAACTCTCTTCTCCATACAAAAACAAAATTTAAAGAATACGAGCATGACATAATCTGGTATTTCATTATAGAGCCACTGAGGAAACACAATTCTTACTTTAACCTACCCCCTCATCCAACTCAGTAAATGATCTTTTATGTAATAAATCAGTTCCTATAATAAATTAATACCTACATTTTCACACTCCTCACACATTATAGTGCTTGTCAGTTCACCGACGAAGATCCTATCTACGAAGTTCATCTTCACACCCTCTCTTCCATATGCTGAAAAAACATTACACCTTTTCAAATATGGAAACAGACAAAACCATTTCAAATGGAGCACAATTTAGTCAGGGATATATTTTTTCTGAAGACATTTTGTAAGAATGAAATTAAACATCTGCTATACTATATTAAATATTGAAGTTCTAGTTTGTATTCACCTGTGCTTAGAAACATTCTTGAAAATTATCTGTGAATAACTTCAGTTTTTATTTCTATAGCTTTCAAAAAGAGGAATTAAACTACATTACATGAATATATCCATTCATCCTTACACCATTAATTTTGGCTAAGTCATACAAAATACAAGCAGCATGTTGGTAGGATTCCACCCATCCACCAGTGGACCCTCAGTGTTATAGAAATAATACTTCAAGGACAACAATATAATTTTGAAGTCCTGTATCAAGAATTCAAGACTTTTTGATAATTTATTTTTAAAATTGTCAAAACATGTGTGCTTTATAGCAGAAAATGAATTCAGTGACTTGTATTTGAACTCACATTGATCTTTTAATTCATGCAGTTGTGAAGTCCATTCAACTGTTTTCACATGAATGTCTTCCAAAGAAATGTGTTTAATATTACAACATTATAGCTATATCCTAAGGTCACAGCTTGTGTACTTGTGAACCAGATTTCATGACCATAAAAAAAGTTCAAGGAGATTTACTATTGACTTCAGCTATAGTACACTCCCTTTTCCTTCCTCCTAAAAACATCTCTTTCAAATCTTCAGCTAACAAATAGCAGCCAAAACATCTGGCACACTCAAAGCATGACAATCCATTGAGCTGAGTGGCACATTCTTCCAGGTATGTAGGACTAAAGCCAGTTTATTCCTTGGTCTTACATCCTGCTCTTTCCATTTTTGCTCTTGTACTTCAAAACTCATGTGACTGCAAGAAGCAGGTTTCACATCCCCTACCATGTAAAGCCCTGTAATATCCATATAAAAGACTACTAGAAAATCTAGCTGATCTAGATATGAGAAGCATATCTAGCTAGGTAAGGGAGAAAGGTTACTAATGTGCAAAAAAAAAAAACCACACCTGACCAATGGCGTGTTTTTCATGTTCACTAGATGGCA
This sequence comes from Sceloporus undulatus, assembly GCF_019175285.1. Taxonomy (NCBI): domain Eukaryota; kingdom Metazoa; phylum Chordata; class Lepidosauria; order Squamata; family Phrynosomatidae; genus Sceloporus; species Sceloporus undulatus. Next base: position 117,021,384 of record NC_056522.1, on the reverse strand, counting down.
CCAGAATAACAGGCAAAGCTCAATAAATGCCACATGGGAATTCAAGACTCTAAAACTCAACAGTGATTCAATTTGTAAGGATATTAAAATTCATGGAAACACATTACATAAAGGCAATTCATTTGCAAAGGCAAACTTAAAACAGATTCTAAGCAAATAACATGGATGGTGGAATTTTTCTGAAGGTCAACATACCTTTGACTTTTCTTTTTGTCTCCTCATCTGCTGTTTTGGTAGTTGGATTGTTGAATGCTTTTAAGATTGCAGCTTGTATTCGCTGTAAAAGATATTTAGTACATATTTTACTAATTGGAACATTACAGATATACTGTATATACTCATGTATAAGTCTAGAAAGCAGGGTATGGTAGGGATGGAACATTAGTGGCCATGGGGGCCATTTTGTGACTAGGCAAGCCCCTGCTTCCAATTCTAGCAGCCCATAACACACTGTCACCATTTCCAACATCTACACATATTAAGGACTCTGGCTTTAAAAACCAATGTTTCTTGGTTTTAATATTTAACAATGCCTTTAAAACTTTAAAAATTCTCCTTAAGGCAGTTTATAATATAAAAACATGAAATCATCCATAATACAACTAAGTACAGCCAGCCCTCCACATCCATGGATTCAATCATCCATGGCTTGAAAATATTTTTAAAGGTTATTTAATGAGACTTGAGCAGCCATGGATTTTGGTATCCATGAAAGTTCCTGGAACCAAACCCCAGCAGATACCAAGGTCCCAGTATACACCAATAACATTACGCTCATTTCATCTGTTAGTGTGTGTGTGTTCACATCTCTTCCAACTTATGGAAATCCTAGGGCAAATCTATCATGGGGTTTTCTTGGCAACATTTGTTCAGAGAGGGTTTGTCATGGCCTTCCTCTGAGGTTGGGAGAGTGTGACTTGGCCAAAGCCACCCAGTGGGTTTTCATGGCTTAGTGAGGAATTGAGCTTTGGTCTCCTGTAATCTTGCTCTAGCCTTCAAACCACTAGACACACTGGCTGTCTTCCATTCCAGGAGAAATGAAAAATAAAAAGATAGTACATATACTCAACTGTAAGTCCAGAAATTTAAGCTCCAAAATTGACCCTGTATACTGCCATCCCCATTTACTGGGAGACCTGTTTACAGAAAGGAACTGTTCTGGATACCCTTTCCATGTGATGCAGAATGCCACACTGCCTTATCTCGGGGTGGAAGATAACAACACAGGCCTACTTTGGATGACTGTTAAGGATAACTGAGACAAAATAAAGCAAGTGCTTGGAACATTCTACATTATTATAAAGCCTGGGTCACCTGAAAACCCAAACTTCATACGTTTTATATTAATTGGTCAAATTATGCTGTAGTGTTTGTATTTGGCTAAATTTAATCCATCTTTCCTGCTGGGGCCTAATACACAAGGATTACTGCTTGAAATATGCATGTTTGGAGGTTATTGATGAGACCAACAAAACAGGGAAAGGAAAGCTGGGGAAGAAGAGACCTACACATGGAAGAAGGAAAACAATATTCAAATCAGAAAAGAAGTAAGAAGAGAATCCTTTTCTGAATCATAACCTATACTTTAGACTTATTAACTGATAGGGCTAATGCAAAGCCCAGATTGCATGAGTACAGAATTATGCAACAAAGTGAAATTCTATTGATTTGAAATAATTTATAGTGTAATACAGAGTATTACCTTTTATTGGAATTAACCTACTGGCAAACTAATTATTGAAAAATTGAGTTAGGGCATTCAATGCAATTATCAACACTGCATAATACTTAACCAAGCATATACTATATGTCTGGAACTAAAACCCAGGACCAAAAAGTATATATGAGATAGGCTTTTGTTTTCTATCTAAAACTGCATCCAAACACTATCACTCTTAGCATGTATCAATACTTCATATTTTTTTATTTATAATTTAAAGTATTTATATATTGCCATGCGACTCGTAAGGCAAATCACAAATAAAAGCAATTAAAATGGTACAAAGATTAAAAATTTTAAAACACATTAAAATACTCTTTAAAACTTTTAAAAGCTTTCAGTGATGAACTAAAACCAATAAATTAAAAAAGAGCAGTTTCAAACATCAATGGCCATATGGAACAGCATTGCTTTAGCTTCCCTTCAGAAGCTGAAAGGAAACATGATTAAATAGCCGACATCTTTCAGCCATTAGTACACTTAAGAGTGTATTGAAGAGATGTGTTTAAATGATATACTGTATGTATTTTCATATAAACGTATTTCTCACATACAGTGACAAAATGTATGAATAGCTTCAGCAGAAAAGGAAGAAAAATGCAATCAGGTTCAGAACTTCAGAAGTTTATGAGTGTATCCACCCCACTTGTATACCAGGAGCACAGAAGCACAAAGATGAATGTAAATTAAAACATTAACACAGCAACTAGTGCACCAAGTAATGGTTTCTACTTCACAAATATTTGACCTGGGGAGTATATTAATTCCTAGTGCCTCCAGCCCCTCTTTGTTCATCTTAAATCCAACAATATACCAAAGAGGACTAATCAATAAATAACTCGGCAAGTTGGATACCATAAATGGGTTGAAGGCCATAAGCTACTCTCTTTTTGTTGGGATGAGTGCGTTGAACCATTTATTTAGGTCAAAGAAAGACATAGTCTTTGAAGGGTTTGGGTGCAGCTAACAATGCATCAGACATTAATCAATTAGCAGCAGGGTTCAAATACTTCAAGCCCTGGTGTGAAGCATCTCCAGTGTACCATGCTGAAAAAAGTGCAATTTTGACTAGGATATTGATTCTTTCTATTTTTTTAAAAGGTTTACTTACATACATTAATGTAATTCAGAAACAAAACAAGAATAGCATGTATTAGTAATAAAAATCTTTGTAATTCCATAAACAGGAAATTGTTACATGTAAAAAACTTAAGGTATCTTAGAACTATCTTACAAACTATAACATTCCCAATTAAATAGCAGTAGATGCCCCAAGGGCTCAGAAAATGCTTTAATTTAATTTAAAATATCAGAGTATCATGTTAGCAAGAATCAAACAGATGTGATTTCTAAAAAGTTTAACATTGGGATATTATGGGTAACATACCATGTAATATATGCATATACCAATATATGCCTATACCTCCCTCTCCCTCTCTATACACACACACATACACACACACACACACATATATTCACAAGTTACACAGAAAATTAGATGATTCCAGAAAAAAGTTTACTACAGGTGAAAAGGAAGGAAAGTGATGGCTATTGGTCATTTCAGCAGGAATGACCTAAGTTTACATTCAGAGTAAATACTTTTAAGTGCAGCATGCAAAAGGGGAGGTTAGTAGCTGTAATCATTTTTAAAGTATTCTGGTGGCAGACAGATTGCTCTAGGCTTCTTTCAATTAAAAAAACCACATGGTAGTGACACTCCTTAACAATAGCACGATTAACAGCTGCGGCGTTCCCATGACAGACAATGTTGCTCATGTTTGTTTCAGACAGGCACAACTGTCACTGCTCACAAGATTGACCAAATCCACAAATCTGACATTTTCAGTTTGTCACACCATCTATAGACCGAAAAAGGGGAAGGGGGGAAACCCCAAGAGCTTTTACTAGTAATGTCCCTTGCTGTGATGCCTGAGGTGATGAAATCCGTTCATAGTACTGAACCATTATGGCAAAACATGGATTTAATTTGTCCAGGGTGGGATCAACCAGAATCCCCATAGAAGGAAATGGGGCTGGAGAATGACTAGGCAAAAAGCTTCTTTTTTAAATCATTTAATTATTAATACCCTTATTATGAAGACTTATAGGCTTCCATTTTTTTAAAAAAATAAGTGTTTAAAAAAGTAGGCTTCAAAACTCTGCTTCATTCTAATACTAATACTGTATTAACTTAACTAATACCCTTTTGCAAGCAGTTTCTTGTTATAAAATTACACAAAGGATAACTTTGTTCCAAGAAATACATTATTAATTAATTAAATGTGTTCCCTGTTTTTCAGCTATCTACGCTCACAAAGGGGCTCGCCAAAAATAATGGGACTGGGCACAAGTTCACATTCACCTGCAAAAATAGCACTTATTGAAATTTTAGAAATTATGGTGTCAAACACATGTATTAATTCATACTGTTTGACCTGTACCTTTCAAAGGGAAAAAAAAGTATTATGAATCCTTCCATTGTTGTAATATTCTATTAGTAAGGATCAAAAAACTAAAGTTCTTTTTTAAACTGATTATAAGCATTTTTGCTTATAACGATCCAGTAATAATCAGCTAAGCATGAAAACAAAACATGGTCTTTGGGGGGAACATTCAAACAAGACTATGTGCATCCCACTTCACTTGTTTATGCACAAGTTCAGCCAGTCTAGAGAAAGAAGATGAAATAGGCAACTTCTATACTGACTCATGCCATGTAGGATTTGCCTTACTGATAATCTGACAAAGTGAAATATCCCTTGGCACTCTCATAAGGTTTTGCTCCAAGCCTTGTCCAAATCCATATTGTACAATGACATCTAAGACCTTGAGCTACAAATAAAGGGTTCCACAAGCTGCACCCAGAACAAGTAAATAGCCCAAGCATAGCGAAAGCCAAGTAGATATATGCTTCAGCTGTGTCTAGATGGGAAACCACTGAGATTCTCATGCTCTCAGAATTTTAAAGAAACAGTAAGATACAGATTTAAATAAATACATATAAAAGTGTCGTGAACTGAGACAGTTTCTATTTTTATACTTGTGTCAGCTATATAATTTCCATGGCTTACTGTATACAGTAGACTGTAGAAATTATACAGTAGATATATGTATAACAATAGAATTCTATATATAATTGCTAGAGTGCATCACCACAAAGACATTTGTAAGACAGTCTCTTCTCCCACTGCTTCCCAAACCATATCATTATTTGAGCATCCACATCTAAATGTTTGCTGTCTCAGCCTCAGTTCCAAACTGGTCATGAAGTGAAAAAAACTGTAAATAAGCTTTTCCATTAAAAAAAAAAATGAAAGCACTGTAGAGGACTAACTCAGATCCAGACCGAGTTGAGATGAGTTAAGCTTTCTTCTGCATGTGATGTTCCTGACTGAAATATCCTTATCAGAAAGTACTATTTCCACATATTTGGCTTCTGAATAAACTAAAGGCCCTTTATACTTAATAGAATCAGATGTATATTTGTAATATACAGCTAATATGTTATAAACTATATATCTAAAAATGTAAAAGGAAAAAGTGAAAAACAAATGCATATTACAGATACCGTCATACAGGAACAGGCTTGGCTATGGCTCCCTGCTGAGTATGTAATTGCTGGGAAAAGAAAGTCTGCTGCAAGATAATGTGTAAAATAGCTTCTAGATTAGTATATTTAGGGTCAGTTTTCTCTTGTGAAGCCAAGGCACAATAATTAGAAGATTCTTAACATCTGCCTTCAGTAAACAACAACAACATAAGAATAAAAGAGATTACTATAAAATTATTTGACAGAATGGTGTACACAAGGTGGTATATCAGAATAAATCTTAAATTTGATTTGCCTAAGAACCTATTTATATAGTGACTGGTTGGCAGCAAGTTCAATAAATATTAACACTCACATTACTAATAGGTTCCATTTGCACATCATGAACTTAAAATTATGCCATGAGCCATACAATTGGTTGGGCTGACCAGACCATGATACAATAAATCAGAATGATGATGGAGAAAAAAATCTGGAAAAATCATTTTCTAAGTACAAAACAGTGTCAAGTATTCTTAGTGAAATATAAATACTTCACCTTTGTTTCTTCTATTCTCATTGCATCCAGCAAATAGTGAAGAACTTCTTGACTGTCTTGCTGTTGAAATCCCTTAAACCGGGGAGCCCTGCAGGGGAGGGAAAATGAGTAAGTCTTTAGCAGCAAAGTTTTCAGGTTTAATGATAAAATATGCACTTTGTCAATAAAATAATTATTATACTACTGTGTACTCTAAGGATTATGACAAAACTTTAGACAAAAAGAGAAATAAGAAGAAGGATTAGGGATACATATACTTGAAAGAAGGAAAAACAAAACATATAAGGCTGGTATAGTTTTCAAAAAGCTTTTGGGACCTAGTTGAGAGAAGCAATCCTAATGCTCAGTGTAAGACAATAGGGTCACTGACACTAATAGGAAGCAAGTCTACTATAATCACAGTAATTTTTCCCCTATCTAAGTAAATGGCTGTTATTCAGTTTGAAAAGCTGCATTTTGGGCAAAACTGACTATCATGCTTTCTCTCATTGACCTGGCTCAGACCTACAGATGCTGAATAGAAATATCATGTTGGCTCCTGGAGTCATTTCACAAGTGCACACTGCACAAATAAACTCCAGGATCCCCAATGTATACATGCTGGCAACATATCACTCAATATAATATTAGGCATTTACTTAGTTAAGTAATAGTGTGATGTAGTTGTTTGAGTTTTTGACTAGGACTCTGGGAGAATAGGATTCAAATCCCCATTCAGGCACGGAAACCCACTGGGCGACCTTAACAAGTCACATTCTCTCAACCTGACAGTAAGGCCAATGAACCCCCCCCCCCCATTTGAACAAATCTTGCCAAAAAAAACCCAACCCTTCACAATGAGTCCTTAGGGTTGCAATAAATCAGAAATGACTAGAAAGGAAAAGAATGACAATTACAGGCTTACCTCAGTCAACAGTGTATCCAACAAAGAATGCCCTTTTTACAAGGTCTTTTTATGGGAGCCTAGTCTAGCCTGCCCACCACACCATACACACACTTTCTTGTCTTCTGTTTATTGGAAGTTTTTTGTAGCAATGGTATTGGGAGGATGGTGAAGGCGGACAGGAGCAAGACTGACTTTCAGTGCTGGACTGCAGCACTGTATCTGCAGTAAACACTGCAATAAAGTTTGATCTGGGAAGGAATGGGATTCTACTCTGAAGCTACTGTAGGTCCGTGTGCTTATGTACAACAGGAAAGGTAAACCAGCTGCCTCCAGAAATTACATACTGAGCATGTATGAAAAGTAAAACAAAAAGAAAATAGGAAAGCAGATTAGCCCAGCTCAACCAGGTACCCTGGCATGTTGAAAGTTTCATCACCAAAATGGTAAGCATAAGACCAGAGGAGGCTGTTGAAAAAGAATGATCCCTGGTTGCATTTTGGAAGAAGCTTTCAAGTGATCTCTAGAACCATAGTTCTTAACTTGTGAGACCGCAATGTCCTCACAGGGGGGGCCACAAAGGCTTGAAGATTGCTCAGACCACCTCCTCCCCAGAATGGAATGGCTATACAACAAGAGACAAGGCAGGTGGGCTGGCTGGGTAGGCCTGGATGTTGCCTGTCATGTGGCTGCTCCACTGCAGGAAAGAAGTGGGTTCAGCAACTGAGCGACAGTTGCTGAACCCACTGGAGCTGATAGCCAGGCAGGCAGGCAGCCTTTGCCCTTCTCTCTCTCTCCATCTCTCTCCTCTTCCCTTTCCTCCTTTCCAGGGAAAAGACAGGACCTAAAATAAGGACCTAAGGAAATGGCAGGGTGTCTTCCAAACTCTCTCTTCAAACAGCGGCACCACCAACAAACCCCTTTTGTGTTTCCAGCTTTAGGCTTAGGCAATTACACCTCTCTCACCTCCTCCTCCACTACCACAACTGCTCCTACACTCCCCCAACTTTCCTAAGCTTTGTGAATTCCTCCTCCACACTGAAAGGGGAAGAGAAGATACACATATTTCTTCATCACTACTATGCTGTCACACATGGGGTCAAACATTACTGCTCTTTCATAGTGTACATGCCTCATGAAGCAACGTGTTGGTGTTTGCAAAGTGTACATATGCACATTTCTGCATCTGATGGAAGGAATTTGGTGGAAAGGAATGATAGCGCTGGGTATCATAAGCATACTGGTGACACTTGACCCCAAAACTCTGGACAACCTCGCTGAGAGATTGCTACAAGTCTGTGTGGAGAGAGAGACTAAAACTTACTGTGAATTTATGTGCAAGATTGAAATATATGCAAGATTTTAATAACTTGTAAAACAAACGTTGTAGAATTCTACACATTCTTATCTAAGCTGTCCATGAAAGGGTGGCCAGATATCTCTTTGGAAGCTGAAAATGAAATACCAGCAAATGTCAAAGTCATCACTTCTTCCCACTAGGAAGCAGAGCACGGTACATACACAGCTGCTGTCTGCTCTTCTCAATACACAGTACAGAGTATAATTGACAGAGCTTAGGGTAATCTTTAATAAAACTTGAATGCTGGGAAAAGAACATATTTCCTGGTTTGTTCAGTTCTGTCTTTTAATAAAGTTATAAAAAATGGGTCCAATTTTTATTTGTAGCCTAAGGAGAAATGTTCTGAACAGTCAGAACAACACAAGAGTTTTCAATATATGTCAGCAACTTCTACTGCATACAGTAATTTCATTTGTCATTTGCCTAGACAAGGACTTTTCAGTCAAGACCTTAGACATCTACACAAGTTAGTGAACACAAGAGAGAGAAAATATATACAAAAGGACTATGCAAGAGGGACACAGGCTGAAATAAGGCTCAGCTAGGATATTTTGGAAACCAAAATAGGCAGCAATGTACAACTACAAATGAGAAATTTGTGTCATATGTTCTGTGCTAGATTCCACTGGAAAAAAAATAATTAAATGACAAGTCTGTGGACTATGAACACAGTGGGACTTACTTCTGAGCAAACAGACATAATACTTTACAGCCTGACACCTTTTCTTTAGTTATATCAAACCTGCCAAGTACTCACATACAGTGGTACCTCGGGATACGAAATACCCAGGTTACGAAATTTCCGGGATACGAAAAAATCCCATAGGAAATAATTGTTCCGGGTTACGAATGTTTTTTCGGGTTACGAAAAAATTTTTGGTGCTTTTCGGCGCTATTTCACACGGAATCGCAGCTTTTCCCCATTAGCGCCTATGGCATTTCGGCTTACGAAGGCTTTTCGGGTTACGAAAGCGGCCGCGGAACGAATTAATTTCGTAACCCGAGGGAGCACTGTATTAAGAAATTGCATGCAAGATCACTCCTATGAAATGTAACCCTGCTCCCCAACAGAAGCAGCAGAGAAACATAACCTTAAACTTCTTTGTGATATATTTAACTTCGAGATAGGCCACAAACTCACATAAGCTTTCTATTCAGTAAAATCTGAGCTACAAGAGATCAGTTAAAGCATTTTGCAATTAATTCTTATTACTCTTTTTCCCATAATTTTTTACAACCTAAGCTGAAGTTCAGTCTCATTTGTTTCAATGTTTTATAGCCTTTTTATATCTAATTTACAAGCATGACCTGTTACACTATAAATAAAGGGACAATTTAAACATTTTTAAAAATGTAAACACCCAAACTAATTTTAATGCTGTGTTCAAGCAGGTGCTTGCAGCTTATAAGCAATACATATAAAATTGCCTGTTAACACACAAAATTTGGAAATTTCCAGTATGATTTAAAGAGAAATAATATAATGAAATAAAAATAATTTTTCAGAGGACCTTTGATAAAAAGCTAATAAAAGAGGGTGAGACAGACGCTCTAACCCACAGTGATATGCTTGGATTTGACAACTAAAAGATGTACATTCTTCTCTCCTTGAAAATATGCTTCAAGCAAGATCCTTGGCGAAAGTGGAGGACTCTAAGATGGTTGGTTGAACTGACCGTTCACAGATGTGCTGACATATGGAAGCCAGTGCTAATGCGCTACAACCTGTTGTACAGTGTCAGCAGTATAAATGACAGAACAGGTTGAATTCCTGTTAATGGTCATAAATTGTGAAGGACAACGGTGACAGCTATGGTACAGCTACTCAAATCTATCATCTCAGTGTAGACATGTTGATGTACACTATAATCATTTAAACATCAGTCAAATATTTGATTAATCTTTAATCTCTGTTCATTTTAAGTTAAACATAAAATAGTTTAGCTAACACTGACTTATATAATTTAGTTAAAATTGTAGTTATTTTAAAAATGTATGCTCTCTAGAAATCTATTTTTCACACTTAATTTTACTTGTAATTATAATTATCTCCAAGCTATTCTTAGGGATATTATTAGATTAATATTAAAAATATTGACATATCATCAAACTTCAACAGAAAGTAAGTTTTTGAGGTTAAAAAAATGGAACATATCTTTTGTTTATTGCATTATCAATTACTCCCTATTAGAAGGAAAGGCAATCTTTAATATTTCTCTTTCATTTACAAGAACACAATGGAATCAAAATAACCTAAAAACTATAAACAATTAAGATTATAACATATAACATTAAAATTTTTGCTTCCACTCTTTAATGAACTAGCTATTGCAAAAGTTTTAATGTGATACTGTGCCAGGTCTTGATCCAGAAGCAATATACAGCACATTTAAAACTAGCTGATCTAAATGCGATGGGAGAATCAGTCCTTCAGCCCAGCAACATCTGGCAGTAGTACTCACAGTAGTCCTCACTAACAGTTATGCTTTCCAACACCATCTGGAGCACTACATGATTCTCACTCCTTCTATAAATCTAGACAATTATTTTCTCTCCTGCAACTGTTCAGAAGTAAAGGGAAATTGTATACTTAGGATGTGGCCACTTATTCTTGTGTGCCTTGACTTATGGTGATCCTAAGATGAACCTATCACAGGGTTTTCTTGGTTGAATTTGTTAAGATGTTTGTGTTTGCCTCTGAAGCTGAGAGAGTGTAACATGCCCAAGGTCACCCAGTGAGTTTCCATGGGTTGAGCAAGAATTCGAACTCTGATCTCCCAATGTACTAGTCCAACTCTCAGACTATTACAGCACGCAGCTCTCATGTACCCTCAAGTGACTGCCAAACAAGTAATTGGAATTTGGTGGAAGTTATAGTGTGAGCCCATAGTTTAGACAGGGTACTGACCAGAGTTGCTGGGCAGTTTTGAATGTAGCTCCATGCACCTGAGGAGTATAGAGATAAGCCTTGGCATAAATAACCGAAAGGCACCAGATCCTGTCTTGGAAGCTAAGATTAGTACTTGGATGGGAGACAACCAATGAATATCAGGTGCTATAGGCTATATTTCAGAGAAAGGAACTGCCAAAACCACATCTGAAATTCCTTGCCTAAGAAAATGTTATGGAGTTGCCATCAGTCAACAGATGACTTGAAGGCACACACACACACATTAATAGCTGTAAGAGACTTGCTTTTTCCCACCAGTGAGGAACACAATTTGAAAAACTACTGCATACCAGTTCACTACACAGATACAGGGACCCATGCAGGAATACATAATGAAATATATAACAAAAGCCATCCAAAGTCTATTTAAAGACTTCCAAAAAAGGATAGCCCATCCCTCTCTGAAGCAGTCCATTCCACTGTCAAGCAGCTCTTACTGTCAAGAAGTTCTTCTTAACATTAAGGTGGAAATTCTTTCTTATAGTTTGAATCCATTGGTTCATGTCCTCTGGAGCAGCAGAAAACAAGTTAGTTCCATCTTCCACATGTTATCACTTCATATATTTAAGTTTGCGTATAGTGTGCCTTCAAGTCATTTTCAACTTATGGAGATCCTAAAGCAAATCTATCGTGGAGTTTTTATGGCAAGATTTGTTCAGAGGAGGTTTGCCATTGCCTTCCCCTGAAGCTGAGAGCATGTGACTTGAGCATGAGAGCAGGTCACCCAGTGGGTTTCATGGCCGAGCTGGGAACTGAAACTGGCCTCCAGAGTTGTAGTACAACACTCAAACAACTATGCTGTGTGGTTCTCAGATATTAGTTTTGGCCCAGCACTCCAAACAGCTACAGTCATTTTGAATTCTGATCCTGTCTTCTGGGATTTTAGCTACCCTTCCTAATTAGTTATCATCTGCTGATTTATAAGCATGCCCTTTATTCCATCATTCATAAACCACTGGGCCCAAACCAAATCCCCATGCCCCCTGCCAACTAGCAATTTCTCTCCAGGATGAAGAGGAAGAAGTGTTGAGCTCTCTTTGGGTTCCTTCTGTCATCCAGTTACAAATACACCTAAATATGGCAGTCTAGCCCACAGTTTACAAGCTCACCTGCAATACAATAGAGGACTTTATCAAAATTATTACTGAAATCAAGATACACTACTTTCACAAAATTCCCCATATCTACCAAGCTCATACCTCTGTCAGAAAAGAGAAAATATTAATCTGGCATGGCTTGTTTTTGAGAACCCCTGCTGGCTCTTGGTAATCACAGCATTCCTTTCAAAGTTCTCACAGTCTGACTTTCAAATATGTAATCTGTTCTGGATCTTTTCCTGCTATTGACATCAAGTTGACAGGTTGATAGTTCTTTGTTCCCAGCTTTTTGCTTTTTAGAAGATGGGGACAACATCTGCCCTCCTCCAATCTGGTAAGGCCTGTCTTGTTCTTTGAGAATTCTCTAATATTATTGTCAGTGAGTCTGAGATTATATCCACGAGTTCCTTTAGTGCCCTTGGATATAGTTCACCAGTTCCTGGGATTTACTTATTTATTTATATCCTGCTTTCTTCCCATATGGGACCCCAATGTGCCTAATATCATATGTTAAAACAATATAGCTAAAAACAATCTGGAAAACAAAACGTCCAGGATCATTTTCCATGTTGCATTCTGCTCCTATAGTCAAATAGTCTTGACTGCTTTAAGAGTAGCTAGGTATTCCTATACTAGATGACACCTGGTGCAGGAACGCCACTGAGTTTAGGCATTCGGTCTCTAAAAAGTTCACCATTACTGCAGTAGTGCATGACCTCAAAACACATTTTCTCTGCAGTAACAGTGAACCTTTTAGACACCAAGTGCCTAAACTCAGTGGCATTCATGCCTGGTGCGGGGGGGGGGACTTCTAGGGGTTCTCAGGGCAGGACCTCTGGGAACACTGTGTTCACCCTCTCTCTTCCTGACAAATGAAACTTTTTTTAACCAAGTCCACAGAAGTCATTCCCCCTCCATCAAGTGAGAAGCAAGACCATATCTTCCCATATGAACCAGCTAGAGCCCTAAAATCCTCGGGAGAAGGCTTTCTCCCACCATCATAAGCTCACTTGGCAAGGACACGAGAGAGAGCCTTCTTGGTGCCTGCTACCAACCTGTGGAACTCCCTTCCATGGGAGGCTAGACTGGCCCCCTCCTTGCTGGCCATTCACCAGCAGGTAAAAACATTCCTATGCAAGAAGGCTTTTTAAAATCAGGGCGGGGTCTTTTGGGTGGGGAACCAAAAGAGAAAGGTTTGCTACATGACCAGAAGTCTGCCTATGCAATGTTGGATTTACTCACTGATTCCTATTTCTGTTTAACTTTCTAAGTGGGGAGAGTGCAGTCATAAAATTTTCCTTTATTTGTTTAGCACCAATGCAAAAGCAAACGTATGAAGATTAATCCATCTTTGCACTCCTTGGCATACTTACTCACAAGTAAGTCCCACTGGGCTCAATGGGGCTTACACCCAAGTAAGTATACACAGAATTAGTTCTAGAAGAAAAACAGTGGCCTATATTAAGTGGTCATGTTTATGCAGATAACCCTCAGATATGATCAAGAAAAGGAACCAAATTCCTCTTTTGACTAGTGGATGAATTGCTTATTCACTGCCTAGGAGCTAATGACTTTTCTAAGCCACAAGGAACTATCTATGTATTTGGAAGGGGAAAAGATACAGTATAGTTATCACCACATTGTGCATGTGTGTGTGCCTTCAAGTTGCCTGTTGACTTACGGTGACTCCATGAATTTCATAGGGTTTTCTTAGGCAAGGAAAATTCAGAGGTGGTTTTCACAGTTCATTCCTCTGAAATATATTACAGTATCCTAAAGAAAATCTTGCTCAGAAACACTGAAGCACCAGAATAATTACAACAAAAACAACAAGCTGCATTTTTGTGAGCACACCAAGCAGAAGAAGAAGCACCACCTTCCTACTTATCCTAATCTACACAATACTGCCATAATACCTGGCTTCACAATATCGTCGACTGAAAAATTACTCAGCCATAACAAATGAAAGCATTATTTATGTCCTCTTAGTACATAATGTTGTGTGAGCCACTAACTCTCTAAATAAGTCAAAAGTCTACATCCCTAATATTCAAAATAGTGGAAAATAAACAGAAGGGCCCTGTAGCTATGCACACAATCTGTCTTAGCAAAACGTCTGACAGCTGCAACACTAACAAAATTAACAGTGGATGAATTAGTACCAGACGCTAAACAGTTGCTATGGAAAGAATCATAAATTTCTTTTTTGTTCCTTAATAACTATAACAAAATCTTAACACTATTAACTTGCAGTTTCATTTTAAAATTATGCATCACAATGTACTTCCATTGATCTAAATATAATGGATAATATTACATTAAATATTTCAGATTTAATGTGCAGATATCACCCCTGTGAAATCTGCTACTGACATGAAGTTACCCTTACTTTTGACAGAGCTGGCTGAAAAGAACTTTGGGAGAAAGAGGTCCTTTTCCCATTTCTTTCATGCTGTGAAGGAACAGGAACATAGCTGAAGTCAGTGACCCAGGACTGGAAAGGTTCACTACCAAAGGGTCCTTTGAGATCAAAAGAAATACAATATTTTAATATGCAATGCTTCTCTCAATAAGTAAGAAAGTAAATTTAAAAGTTGGTGAAATTTCTAATCAAAGTGGTGCCTTCCTTGGGAAAAATCTCACACAGCTTGAGTGTCAGAAAAACAATTTGCAGTTTTCTGTTTTTACAATAGTCTATTATTTTACTTGAGCACTGTATGTGTGGTGACAATTATGAAAGAGTGAAAGAAAAAAAAGAACAAAGCAAGATTTATCACACTTCATACTGAATGGCATCACACAGGCTCAAAACAGAGGGCAGATGGGAGCAGCTTCCGGCCACTCTAGGGGCATGGCATTTAAGTGATGCACGCTCCTGGAGCAGTCGGAAGCCAAACCAGGGTTGTACCAGGGCTGCCTAAGGTGCCCAAAACCAGCCCCAAAAGGAGCAGATATTTTCCGGTCCTTTCTGCCATCCATTTGGGACTGCAGCAGCAGGCAGCGTCAGGACCACTGTGTGTGGTCACTGGGGTCCCGGGATGGTTGGGGCGCGACTCCTTTCTGCCTATCTGTTTCTCTCACAGAATATCATACTGTAATGCACTCTACATGGGGCTACCCTTGTGCATAGTTCGGAAACTTCAATTAGTCCAGATAAGTCACTGGGAGATCTAGAGGTGATCATATAATACCGATTTTAAAATCTCTTCACTGGCTGCCTAATAGTTTCCAGGCACAGTGTTGGTGATGACCTTTAAAGCCCTTCATGGCTTAGGTCCAGCCTACTTGCAGAATCGCTTTCTTCCATATAATCCGCCTCCTACACTTAGGTCCTCTGGGAAAAATTTACTACAGGCAACAAAGACCAGGCTGACTGCAGTTACCCAGAGGGCCTTTTCATCTGCTGCTCCCAAATTATGGAATGGCCTACTGGAGGAGATCCAACATATTACCAACCTTGATGGCTTTCAAAAGGCTGTCAAGACAGATCTTTTCCAACAGGCCTTCCCTGAATAACTGATTCAGTCCCCCCCACTGATATGGACTGTCCTAATGACTATCACATGATGTCCTGTTCTTGTTGTGATTGTTTTAATGATTTTAACTGTATTTTACTAGTCATTATTATGTTGTAATTATTATGTCGATTTGTTTTAAGGAGGGAGGGGACAGTGGGATTAATTTTACTGATGTAAGCTGCTTCGATCTTAGAATCATAGAATCATAGAGTTGGAAGAGACCACTAGGGCCATCCAGTCCAACCCCCTGCCATGCAGGAAATCCAAATCAAAGCATCCCTGACAGATGGCCATCCAGCCTCTGTTTAAAGACCTCCAAGGAAGGAGACTCTATCACCCTCCGAGGGAGTGCATTCCATTGTCGAACAGCCCTTACTGTCAGGAAGTTCCTCCTAATGTTCAGGTGGAATCTCTTTTCCTGTAGCTTGCATCCATTGTTCCGGGTCCTGTTCTCTGGAGCAGCAGAAAACAAGCTTGCTCCCTCTTCAATATGACATCCCTTCAAATATTTAAACAGGGCGATCATATCACCTCTTAACCTTCTTTTCTCCAGGCTAAACATCCCCAGCTCCCTAAGTCGTTCCTCATAGGGCATGGTTTCCAGACCTTTCACCATTTTTGTCGCCCTCCTTTGGACACGCTCCAGTTTCTCAATGTCCTTTCTGAATTGTGGCGCCCAGAACTGGACACAATATTCTAGGTGGGGCCTGACCAGAGCAGAATACAGTGGCACTATTACTTCTCTTGATCTAGACACTATACTTCTATTGATGCAGCCTAAAATAGCATTGGCCTTTTTAGCTGCCGCATCACACTGTTCACTCATGTTCAACTTGTGGTCTACTTGGACTCCTAGATCCCTTTCACACGTAGTTTCATTCAGCCAGGTGTCACCCATCCTATATCTGTGCATTTTATTTTTCCGCCCTAAGTGCAATACCTTACATTTCTCCGTGTTGAATTTCATTTTGTTAGCTTTGGCCCAGATTTCTAGTCTATTCAGGTCATTTTGAATCTTGATCCTGTCCTCTGGGGTATTAGCTATTCCCCCTAATTTGGTATCATCTGCAAATTTGATAAGTATGCTTCCAATTCTGTCATCCAGGTCATTGATAAAGATGTTGAATAGCACTGGGCCCAGGACAGAGCCCTGTGGGACCCCACTGGTCACTTCTCTCCAAGATGAAAAGGAGCCATTGTTGAGCACCCTTTGGGTTCGGCCGGTCAACCAATTACAGATCCATTTAACAGTTCCTTTGTCTAGCCCACATTTTACAAGCTTGTTTGCAAGAATGTCATGGGGAACTTTGTCAAAGGCCTTACTGAAATCAAGATATACTATATCCACAGCATTCCCTTCATCTACCAAACTGGTAATTTTATCAAAGATAGAGATCAGATTTGTCTGGCATGACTTGTTTCTCTGAAACCCATGTTGACTTTTTGTGATTATGGCATTGCCTTCTAGATGTTCACAGACTCTCTGTTTAATGATCTGCTCCAGAATCTTTCCTAGTACTGATGTCAGACTAACTGGACGATAATTGTTGGGATCCTCTTTTTTCCCCTTTTTGAAGATGGGGACAACGTTTGCCCTCCGCCAGTCTGCTGGGATCTCTCCTGTTTTCCAGGAGTTTTCAAAGATTATTGCCAATGGCTCCGATATTACTTTTGCCAGTTCTTTTAATACCCTTGGATGGAGTTCATCTGGTCCCGGAGACTTAAATTCATTTAGATTAATAAGGTGTTCCTCTACTATCTCTTTACTTATTCTGTGCTGAAATGCCCCTATCCTGTCCTCTGCTCCATTATCCTCAGGTTGAGCACCCTTTGCCTTTTCTGAGAAGACTGAGGCAAAGAAGGTGTTGAGTAATTCTGCCTTTTCTCTGTCTTCTGTTCGCATTTTGCCATCTTCTCCACGCAGTGGCCCTACCGTTTCCTTCTTCTTCCTTTTGCTGCGGACATATCCAAAAAAGCCCTTTTTATTCTTCTTAACCTCTCTAGCAAGCCTGAGTTCATTCTGCGCTTTAGCTTTTCTGACTTTACCCCTACACATGCCTGCTATTTCTTTGAATTCCTTTTTTGTGATTTCCCCCTTTTTCCATTTCTTATACATGTTCCGTTTCAAACTTAGCTCGGTTGAAAGTTCCTTAGTCATCCATCCTGGTTTCTTGAGACACCTCCTGTTTTTCTTTCTCACTGGAACTGTTTGAACTTGAGCCTTCAGTATCTCCCTTTTGAGAAATTCCCATCCGTCCTGAACTCCTTTATCTTTTAGTATTTCTGACCATGGAATTGCCCTCAATACTTCTCTAAGTTTACTGAAATCCGCTCTCCTAAAGTCTAGGATGCGTGTCTGACTATGCCTGGCTTCTCCTTTCCACTGTATTACAAACTCCAGGAGAACATGGTCACTTCCACCTAATGATCCCACCACTTGCA
The DNA here is from genome assembly GCF_019175285.1 of Sceloporus undulatus. Lineage (NCBI taxonomy): Eukaryota > Metazoa > Chordata > Lepidosauria > Squamata > Phrynosomatidae > Sceloporus > Sceloporus undulatus. The sequence continues at coordinate 117,003,326 of NC_056522.1, read as the reverse complement.
CCCCATTAACCAAGTCATCCTTGTTGGTTAGGATCAGATCTAAAATAGCTGACCCCCTTGTTGCCTCTTCCACCTTTTGGACCATGAAATTGTCTTCCAGGCAAGTGAGGAATTTGCTAGGCCTTGAGGATTTTGCTGAGTTTGACTTCCAACAAATATCAGGATAGTTGAAGTCGCCCATCACTACTACATCTCTCTTTTCTGACTGTGTGGTCATCTGTTCTAGAAAGATATCATCCAATTCCTCAGTCTGACTTGGGGGTCTGTAGTAGACTCCCACCGTAACATCCTTGTTGTTTCCCTCCCCTTTAATTTTTACCCAGATGCTCTCTACCTGGCTTCCAGGATTGATGTCCTGGATCTCTTCACTGGTGTAAATATCTCTGACATATAGTGCTATTCCTCCTCCTTTCTTATTTGGCCTATTTCTCTTGAAAAGGTTATACCCCTCTATTTCCACATTCCAATCATGAGACTCATCCCACCAGGTTTCAGTGATGCCTATTATTGTTGAAGAGGCGGGATAGAAATACATTTTATTATTACTATTATTATTATTATTACAGAAAAACATAATGTATTTAATTAAATATTTTATGTATGAAATATGTATTAAATACTTCACTTTGTTTTTCATGTAATAGTTCAGTCTAGGGTCATTTATTTCACACGAAGGGCAGACTGAGGTTTGGACTTTCAATTTTGAAGTTTCTACTTTCCAGGAAAGCCTATAGAAACTGAGGGAGCTTACAAACTTAGAGGCATCCCACAAATGGAAAGGAGAACATCCTTTCTATGTATATTTGATACATTGGTTATGTGGATGGAAATCACATTTGAAGACAAAAACAGGAGCCACTAATTTCTTCTTCAACAGATTGTCATATAGCAACCACACACTCTAAACAATGGTTCTATAGAACACTGTGAGTTAGGCGTAAAGTGCCCTTTCCAGGATCAGGACTTCTTCTGTTCACAGAATACTCTGAGATACAGTAGATGCACCCACTAGAGGAGGGAAATAATTTTTGCAGGTTTCCCTTTTCTCATTCAGCCCCTTGTGCCATCTTTACAATTCTCCCCAAAGGTTCCCAAGGCCTCCCAAAGCAGTTTTCTTAGGGTCACAGCAAGAAGAAAGAATAAGCAAAATATTCTCTTCTTTCTCCTTTCCCCTCCCTCCAGTGGGAACTTCCCATAAGAAGAGGTCTGCTGAAGAGAATTGTGGGCCCAGCAATCTGAAGTGTGGGATATAAATGAGACAGGAAAAAGTATTTACATTGCCATTTGCAATGCCCAGCCAATCCCATTGTTGTTCTTTGACTTTTTTCTACAAAAAGCTGAGAACTCACTAAATGCTTACCAGTTGAGATGCTGGACTCTGACCAATTTTTAGCTTTGTTCCCTTTTCTTTCATTTCACACATTAATTCATTTAACATGTGTGTTTGTGCCAAGTTCTAATGGAAAAACAAAAAACGTTATAGATGACATTCATTTAATAACTGGATTATCACAATAAATTGTTATTGACAGTGACTTTATATGTAACATACACAATCCCCTTCATGTGCTAGAAGACATAATGATAGTAGTCCTGTATATGAGCAAAGATAGTGATCCTGTAGATGAGCAAAGCACTTGCATACATCCAATGAGACTTTAGGCCTCTTCCTTTCATGTAAAACTTTCCACGCCACATTATAATGTAGTCCTGAAATTCCTTTACACTTCATAATTAGCAAAAGCAGGGAACTGCCATTTTTTAAAGTTTAAATTGCACATCTAGAGTTATGATGCATTGGCTGGACTGAGAGGAAGGCTGCTTCCACACAAAGTCCACAAAATTAGCACAGAATTAACACATTTTGTTTTCAGATCAAACAAACTAGTTCTCAAATTGTTGTTCTTTAGATCCTTCCCAAAAGTATTTTTCTGTTCCTCCTAAGAACATGTTTATTCTGGTTTTTTTAAAGGAATCCCAACAGGTGTAGTTCACTTTAGTGCTCCAGCTGCATGACAAATGGTCTCTGCCATTAGCAAATCACAGTTTTCCAGAATGCAAATATTACAAGAAGCTTTTTATATTTTCATTCTTTTAACACTGGAAGAAACTAGAAGTGTACTAAAACACTGACACATTTTATTGAGTTCTGCTATGTTGTGGGAGACACAATGCAAAGGAGGGAAACCCCTCACCTTCTACCTAGCTTAATTTGTGTGGAACCATGGAATTTGGAAGCCGCAGCTGATCCCTTTTCAGACTTGAAAGGTAGCAACACCTCTTGCTGCATTCAAAGTTCTGTGGCTCTATGCAAGTCAGTAAAGGCTTGAGAGAAGGTAACAGTCTTTTATGACACCGAGCTTCCAAAAGCTATGCAAATCAGCCAGCTGTTTAACAATTTTCTACAGCACTGTTAACAATAAACCCCATCCCTCATGAAATACTATAGGAACACAACCTGGAAAATAAAAAGTATTCTTAGGCCCAAAACAGACTGTAGAAATAATCCAGTTTGAGACTGCTGCAACTGCCCTGGCTCAGTGCTAGGGAATCCTGGGAACTGTAGTTTATTGTGGCACCAGAGCTCACTGAAACAAGAAGGCTAAATATCTCACAAAGCTATCGTTCCCTGAATTCCCTAGCATTGAGCCAGGGTTCTTAAAGTTGTTTCATACTTGATTATATTTGCAATGTGTTTTGGATCATAGGTTTACATTACAGTCAGCCCTCTAATTCCATGGATTTTTAGGCACAGTTTCAAGCATCCACAGCTTTAAAATATTTAAAATATTTTACATATAAATCCCCCCCCCCAAAAAACCCAACCAAACATTGATTATGCCATTTTATATAAGGGTCACCATTTTACTATGCCATTGTATTTAATGGGACTTGAGCATATTCTAAATAGATATAAATTCCAAAATAGCAAACCTTGATTTTACCATTTTATATAAGGGACACAGTTTCACTATGCAATTGTATTTAACAGGCTTTAGCATTCACGGATTTTGATATCCATGGGGGGGCGGGTCCTGGAACCAAACCCCAACAGCTACAAAGGGCCCACTGTATTTCTAATTCAGCCTAAACATGGTAGTACCAAAACAATCCACTGTTACGTAACTTGACTAG